>NW_008239785.1:1013175-1020596 GCF_000691975.1 Corvus brachyrhynchos | reverse complement strand
TGGATGATCTTCAAGGTCCCTTCCAACCCAAACCATTCTATGATCCATTCTATGACTCTACAGTTTCCCAGCAACACTGGTCAGCTCTTGTTTCTAACATCTTTCCGTTTTTATCTATTATTTTGGGTAAGTGCTCAATACAACATTACACTTTCTTCCTGAACCTTTCCCCAAGGATTAAGAGCACACAAAAACTTCCTCACATTTACAGATGATGAGACATGTGAGAAGGCTTGGCTCAGAGCCCAGACCTCTCCATGGACATTAGATTTTTAACAGATTTATTTTATTGCAGAGAGAGAATCATCTTCCCCTCATTTTCCTCCCCTTAAAAAAAAAGGCACAATGAAGCTTCCAAAATAACAGAGATGATGGATTTATATTTGTCTGTCACTCTGGCTTGTTGTCCAACTAAGCCAGCTCAGCACCCCTGCCCAGCTCTGGGCTTTGAGCAGTGTTTACCTCCCCCTCTCATCTCTTCCCAGCTTTCTCTGCCTCAGTTTCCCCAGTTCCTGACCCCCAGCTGGACAACACCTTTCTGTGCTCCAGATCCAAGCTCTGAGTGTTCCACCTTGCCATTCTAATCCCTCTTTGTGGGAGAGCAATGAAAAATCACACCTAGTCCCAAAAGCAGAGGAGAGGAAACCCACGTGGCAGCCCCAGGAGCCACAGTGGGGGTCCCAACAGGCAGAGCAATGCAACCACAGAACCGAAAAAAATCCAAGGGTTCCCAACAGAACTGAACACAGAATGCTAAATTTTTTAAACACATTGTTTAGGATGGGCAGCACTGCTTCAGTTCCCCAGTTCGTATTTTTTGCAGATCTTTCTCAGCAATCACAAGGACAATATAGTCTTATTTTTTTCCACTGAAACCCTTCTCCTTTTTTTTGCTAATACATGCCCTCATTCAGCAGAGGCCTAAAGAAGTGGCTGTGTTTACAAATACTCAAGAAACAGTTCCTGTCCACACACAAAAACATTCTGAGCACAAAGATTAAAATAAATAAATTAAAATAAATGCGCTTGTTAAAGAGAAGTGGGATTCTTTCAATTTAAAGAGTATTATTCCAAGGTCTCCTTAAGAAATTACATGGGTTTTTTGTCACAACACAAAACCAATCTTTACATAATGCTGTGAAACACTGTAATTTACTTTCAGAAGTCAAACTTTTGCAGTTCTGCTACAGCAACTGTTTCCAGATTGTGAAAAACGAGGTTCACTCTTAGTAAAATTTGAAGGAAAGTTTAATAAAAGGGACAATTAGGAGACAACAGCAAAAAGGGCGGTACGGCCGGGTGCTTCGGCAGAGAGCCAAAGGCACAACTCTACATCCAAAAGATCGGCTTTAAAAGTACATCGCTTATTTTGTATTCATCACCATCATGCATCATTCATTAATCCTTTGAAGTTGCTGAGTATCATCTTATCAGTCTTATCTTTTTCCTTGGCTCCATTCCATCTGGTTTCGGGTTCTTTTCTTCTGATAAGATTTTCCAGGAATGTGAAGACCCTTCCCAAACTGAGCACCCGAACTACAGCCATTCTACAGCATTACATTACAGAACCCAAGCAAAGCTTTTCTCACATTAAGGAACATGAAAAAAGCCAACATCACAATCCATTCATAACAATGATGGAACACGCAAAAAGCCAACATCACAGTACATTTATAACACAGATGAAGGCAAAATCAGTTCAAGAGAGGTGCTAGAAATAAATAAATAAATACAAGGAAATGGCAACTGTATTGCAGAAGTCAGGAGTACACTGCTAGCAGACGTATTATTAATGGAAAATAACTCTCCAAACCAATTTTTTTCCAAGTCTGAATGGAAGGAAAAAATCTCCATCTCCTCACCTCAGCCCCAAAAAAATGCATTTATAATCTCGCCTTGGCAGTAAAAGAATGTAGAAAGTAAAAGGACACTGCTCACCCCTCCATCAGATCCTCCCAAGGACAGTCCCCTCTCTGCTATTCTGCAGGCAAAACAATAAGCTCAGATGAGAACTGAAGTCTGATTACTTTGTCCTTTAATGTCCTTATTTACAACACCTAACTCCTCAGTAAGTAGTACTTGATGCATCAGATATAACCCCACTGAGTTAACAGAAGCTCCCATTTCTTAGAAACCCTTACAGCCTGTCATGAAAATAAAGTATTTGTGTTGCAGAACATTTCTGAGCTTGCAGCTCCCTTCCACAAATCCCAAAAATACCCTGAAAACAGTCCCTTCACAGAGGACTACAGGGTCAGCTGCAGCTGGTGATTACCCAGACAGAGACACAGCTGCAATAAAGCTTACATTGTTTTGTTCTGCTTTTACAGGCCAAATGGAGGCCAAGTGAAAGTCCTTTAAAACTTATTTAATTAATTTTCCTTTCTTTCTGTGAAGTGTTCACACCCCTCAGAGACAGGAAGATTCTGTGTGAAAGAACTGCCCCCATTACAGTAAAAATGGAAAATGGCTTTAATAACAAAAATTCCATTGTTTTAACCAGTCTAACCCATCCTGCTCCACCCATCCTACACCTCAGACTGGCACAATGTCATTGAAGTCAGTGCTTTTAAAAGTTTGAGCTAAAAGAAAAATTACCTACGAATTCTTTCAGCTTCTTCCCTTGTGATTACAGCATCGGTCACACCTCTTCCACACTTCCTAGGAGTGCACCCTGCAACACAAAGAGGAAGAAGAAGAACCCATTGAAACCACTTCAACCACCTGAAGGGCAGCTTTTTAAATGAGACTTTGCACAAAAGTCTCTCTTGAAGTCACTCTTGAAGCACACAGCTTGGATATGCAAGGTAAAAAAGCTCTCCTAAAATTCATTGCTAAGAAATCTAACATTAAATTTTAAAAGCTCCTGGGAGTAACAAGTCAGCAGCAGGAGTTCCAGGTGAAGAATATATGAAAGTTCTTATAAGTCTGGTTACAACAATCTTCAGGCAAGAAGAAGAAATAAGACCAGTTCTGAGCCACCAGAGACCTTGGGATGTTAGATTTGGCACTTTTCTGGGGACAATCCATATACAGATGTAAAGCCACAGGAGAGATGGGCTGAGTGTGTTTTCTGACACCTGCCAAAGCATTCAGTGCTGCTGAACTAAGTGGCACTTCAAGGATTATTTGTTCATCAGAACACAAAACTCCTGGAAGGAAATCAATCAATTCACCCATGGAGGACAAAAGCATCAGTCTGCTCTGATCAAAAGCAACTAATAACAACGACCAGGCTGATAGGAGAAGTTTTGCCAGGAATTTTGTACGAATTTCCAAGGGAAACCTGATGTTAAGTAGAGAAGAATTAGGAAGGAGTAAACTCAAAGGAGAAATTCAATACTCCAGGACAAACCTGGCTATTGAGAGCTTCCTTTCTACAACACTCTGCAAAGTTTTCTGATTTCAGAAGAGATTTGTTCCTTTTCCAGCTGCAAATATCAGCACAGCTCTTATCCTTTGGAAAGGCTGGTGCTGGAGAGTCCAGGCTTGGCAAAACTACAGGGTTACCCTCAGACAATTGTTACATGTCTGGGGTCTCTGACAGAGAACTGGCAAAGAGTACTGGAAGCAGGAGGTGTTCTGAAGGCAACAGTGTAAGTTTTCCCAAATGGAGAAAAAAACACCAACAAACAGAAAAATGTAGTCCAGCATAAAGTCAGTCAGGTACCAACAATACAGCACAAACACTGGGCGAATTCTAAGGAAAAACCAGAACAGTCTGAAAACAATTCCAGCAGTAAGAATGTGTCCTCTTTGTCTTAGAGACCATGGCACATGTGAACAATCAAGTGTCAAAGGCATACCTGGAGAATCTCAGGAGAAATTCAGATTAATATGGCAAGTACCCAGGAGCTTCCACAGATGTGTGCCCAGCAGACAGACACAAAACCATCCCTTTATCTAATAAGGCACCATCAGCTTTGGCTATGGGCAAATCAAGGTAAAGGAGGAACATACCAAAACATGTAAAAACACAAGTACTGTCTCTGGCCCCTGCTCCTGTTCAGCACAAAAACCAGAATGTAACACAAAGGACCAAGCGCCCAAAGTGCACCTACTTAGGGGTATTTAAGTGTCTCCTACTTAGTGGTATTTAGCCAAGAACCACTTACTGCTGAGACAGAGATAATTCACAGGAGGAAAAATCTCCATTAACATGTTCCCCTGATGCACAGGATCATAGAAAAGTTTGGTTGGAAGGGACTTTGGAGATCATCTCATTCCATGTCCTGTCCTGGGCAGGAACAATCCACCTCAAAGCCAGACAAGAGCAGGCAAAGATTTACAGCTGCCATCCCCACAGCAGTCTGCCTTAGACCTTTCCAGGCATCTCTGCTTTCCACTTCCCCTGACCTTGTCTCTGGAAAAGCACCTTAACTCTGTCTCCTGGGCAGTGGCCATGGATGCTTTGTCACTGACACAAAATGTCAACACACAGGAGAAGTAAGGTTTCATCACGCACAGTAGCCACAGTAGGTGTAAGTAGTTAACGTGTCTCAGGAGAACAGAAATGGCCAAGATCTGGCCACAGAGCTTAGAATGCAGGTGAGACTGTGCTCATATAGCACCCAACCTTCTGCAAATATAATCAGTTAAGTGCTTGGCCTCTGAAACATAGCAAATTTTATTTGGTATGAAGCATGTTTAGAGGCAGGCAGTGCTATGGAGATAAATCCTGTTCTGACACCAGCTACCAAATCACTTGAAGCAAACTGGAAGCTCAGTTGCACCAAGTTCAGCTGGAAGCAGGGACAGGTGCATAAATAAAAAGCTCATTTTAGCTGTGGAAACTTCACAGCTGAGCATCAGACACTGAGCAGTGACAGGAATGCGTCTCCTCCTGACACAGAGCCCACAGCTGTGGGTGCCACGCCAAAGTAAAGAGTGAGAATAAAAAGCTATTGAGTGACAGAAACCTACTTCCCAAGTGCCTAAAGCTGCCGAGCTGATCCATAATCCGCATTTTCTGCCTCGCTCGGCTGCGGGGAACGGGACACACACAAAGCTCCTCCGCAGCTCATCACCACCCTCGCGTGGGGAAAAGCCCAGCACAGAGCTCGCTGGCAGCTCGGCTGCAATTCACCAGCTAACAGCGGCTCACCGCTCCTAACCCACATCAATCACGGCACTTGAGCAGCAGCACCAAGCGAACAGCTAATTAGAAAGGCGAGTCAATGGTCCCCATACAAAGCCAAGAGGTGACACCTCACTCTGCAGCCTGCTGCTCCCCAGGACACCCCCAGAAATGAAGAACACGTCCATTTCTTTTCCTGGAGAGATGTGCTTGAAGTTCCTGCCCACCCTGAAGTTCCAGCTTTCCTTACAGTGAAAAGAATAGAATGAAAATTAAAGAATAGAAAGGAAACAATGAAAAGAGTAACTGGAGGGATGGCCCAGACCGCAAGTCCACAGCTCAAAAAATTGCTCTTGCAAGCCAGGGAAGGCAAAAATAAGGTTTTGTTGGTTTGGGGGCTTTCTTTTGGTAAGCAAACACCACAGTAGCAGAATCCAGAGACTTTTAGACTCAGTTCAATCACAACCAAATCTCCAGCTGCAGTTTTCTCTGGCCTTGCACTATGCAAATGCAGCCAGCAGCAGTTTCCCCTCACAGTAATTATGAAAAGTTAACACAGAACATATGTTTTCATGTGTTCTGTCAAAAAAAAAACCCTACCGTACCAAGACAGTTTTCTTGGTCTAAATAACATTTAGGATGAATCCTCCAAAAAAAGATGCTTCAGTAGCAGCACTGAGGAAAAACTATGTGACACCAGACCATATATGAACTTTTGTTTAATAAGTCTTTTTGACCAACAGCACCAGGACCAGCCACCTGAAGAGCACAGGGGGCTGCAACCTGTCAAACACTTTCTGTCAGAACTGGCACAGAAGAAAGTTAAAAATTGCAGAACCACAGAACAGCCCAGGTGGGAAAGGACCTCCAAAGATCACCTGGTTCAGCTTTTTGTGGTCAAGAGAGCCTGGATAAGATTACCTAGCACAATGCTCAGTCACACCCTGGAAACCCTCAGTCACAGGGTCTGCACTGCATCCTTGGGGAGGTTGTTCCAGCGACTGAGTGTTCTCTCTGTAAAGATTTCTTTCTTACATCAAGATGAAACCTTGCCCAATGCAAGCTGTACCCACTGTGCCTTGTCTTCTCCATGTAGCTCCTTGCAAAGGCAGAGCTTCTGTCCTCTGTAGCTTCGCTTTAAGTACTGGAGTACTGGGATGTGTTCTCCCTGAGCCCTCTCCAGGGAAAGGAAACCCAGCACCCTGAGGCTTTCCTGAGAGGTTCTCCAGCCCCTTGACCACCTTTGTTCTTCCTCAGCTCCAAGCAGCTTCTTCCAGCCTCCAGCTTTGTGTCAGCAAGTGTTTTCTCAGCAACATCATGAACCAGATACAACCACCAATTTGGCTAAAAACTTAACTCAGATGTATTACTTTCTGTAGATCCATCAGCTTATCAGTCAACACACAGCCAGACATGCTGACAAAAACCAAGAGCAGAGCTGCTCTCTGGCGGCTGTACCAACTAAAAATGTTCACCACAACACACTTTGCAAATCTGAAAGAGAACATCAGCACTGCTCATCCACGGAAGCTGCAAGTCAGACTCCCACTGCTCTTTGTAGAGAAGATTAAAATCTTCCATGTCTCTTGAAGAACCAACACCAACACTCCAAAAAAAGAAAAGTGCCAGGGGGAACAGGTACCAATTTGACAGAAAACAGGCTCAGCTGAAAGACACAAAGAAGTGCTTTGCAGGCACCCCGCCAAGCTACTGGCAGCCACACATCTCGGAACAAGCGTGTCAGAAGGTGGCACTTGTACAATCACCGCATGCTGGTGGCACAGACAATGTCCTGAATCAGTTCCACTCCACACCCCGTACGGTACTGACCAGCAGCAAACTCACTCAACAAGCCTATTACAGGAATCAACAGAGTATGAAAGAAACCAGAAACAGACTTAGCAAAAGGTTTATTTCATAGAGTCCAACCAAAGCAGTTTCAGAAGAGAGTTATGTAGGAATGACAGAAAAATCATCACCTCAGAATCAACTCAGAATTCTGGGCTGGCCCAAGGGGCACGAGCTTTGGGGCTTTAGTCAAGAGACAGTGACCAGGAGTTTGCTGCAAGCACGGGAGTTTTACAGCCCAAGTTTGGTTCCCAGGCCCAGGCAGCAGCCAGGCTGCTCCTGCCCTCTGAGCACCGCCATCCACTTCGGACAGCCCTGTCCCGTTACCTTCAAATCGTTTGTGCCTGTCGTAGTCCTCCGAGCAGGGGATCTCGACGAACTTGTCCCGCAGGTTGTCGCTGCGATGTGCCAGCACCTCGGTGACCGCATCTCCAGGGGTTCCACCCTCGGGGATCCCACCCTCGGCGCGGAGGCGGCTCCACACCACGAGGCCGCC
>NW_008239785.1:1005221-1012063 GCF_000691975.1 Corvus brachyrhynchos | reverse complement strand
ATGAACGTGGTGTAGGTGAGGGACGTGTCTGGAGCAGGTGAGGGATGAACCTGGGGCGGGTGAGGGATGATGTACGTGGCACAAGTAAGGGATGTATTGGGCTCAGGTGAGGGATATACCTGGTGCAGGTGAGAGAGGAACAGGGTGGTGGCACTTGTCATAGCCCAGCTGCATCGCCACTGTCCCCTCCCTCCTGCAGGTGCTGCCACTGCTCCGCGCCCTGGGTGCCACCGGGCTGCTGCTGGAATATGAGGACACCTTCCCGTACACGGGGCCGCTGGAGCTGCTGCGGGCACCCCACGCCTACAGGTACCGCCGTGTACCCCACAGGTAGCTCTGCATACCCACAGGTGCCCCGGGGCCGTGCCCAGCGGGCACTGATGTGTCGCTGTCCCGCAGCCCCGCGGAGCTCCGGGCGCTGCTGAGCCGGGCGCGGGCGCAGGGCCTGGACGTGGTGCCGCTGGTGCAGAGCTTCGGGCACATGGAGGTGAGCAGGGGTGTGCTGGGCTGGGTGAGAGTGGGGGTGTGCTGAGCCAGCAGTGCCCACGGGGACAACAAGGCCGGTGGGATCCCGGGGTGCAGTAGGAAGAGCACTGCCAGCAGGGCAGGGAGTGATCCTGCCCCTCTGCTCGGATGGTGACATCTGGAGCACTGTGTGTAGTTCTGGGCAGAAACTGATGCCCAGGAAGTTTCACCTGAACACGAGGAAAAACTTCTTTCCTGTGCAGTGACCGAGTGTTGAAAAGATTGCCCAGAGAGCGTGTGGAGTCTCCCTCACAGGGGATATTCCAGAACCATCAGGACACGGTCCTGTGCCCTGTGCTCTGGGGTCGCTCGGCTGGAACAGGGAGGTGGGGCCAGAGGAGTCACTGCAGTCCCTTCCAGCCTGAACCAGCCTGTGATTCTGTGTTGGGAAATTTCCCATCTGAGTCCCAGTGCTCTGGTTATCCAGCTCCGCCAGCTACAGGATTTGACATCAGGGTCACACTGCAGTGACCTCCCTGTTTCCTTCACCCACCCTGTGAGGTGCTTTGTGGGTCAGAGACTCCCCAGCACCGTGGAGCAGCAGCTGTGCCCCCCAGCCTGTCCCCGGGGCTCAGTCAAGTCAAACCCCAGGTTTAGCAGGACACCTGCCCTCAGAGCCTCGGTGACAGGAGGACGCTGCTGTCCCCTCACGTTGCAGCTGTCCCCGAGCTCCCCTTTCCCTTGCAGTTTGTGCTGAAGCACAGGGAGTTTGCCCATCTCCGGGAGGTGAAGGCGCTGCCCAACACCCTGAACCCGCACAAGGAGGAGTCGCTGGCACTGGTCAAAGCCATGATTGACCAGGTCATGGCCCTGCACGAGGACTTACAGTGGTTTCACATCGGATGTGATGAGGTGGGACTTCTCTTGAGCCAGCAATGTTCATTTTCTTTTGAGGAATGATAGTAAGGGCTAAGGCTTCTGCATTTCAGTGGTGCCCAGGCCACATTTGGGTGGGATTTTGGGGACGGAAAACACCTCTCAAGCCAGTGTAGAAAAGTCTTTTGACAAAAGTCTTTTTACTGATTCCAGTAGCACAGGTTGCCATTTCCATAGGTACGAGTGTAATATCAAAGTATTGAAAGCAGCTTCTTAAAGCTAACTCAGCATTTGGGTTTAGGTCAAGTCAGTGTTTGAAGTGAGATATCAATTAGAGCTGTTCATTAAGAATCCTGTAAGTTTGATGTGAGATGTTGGCTCATTATTCTGGCCAAGTTACTCAAAGTAAGCCCTTTTGTGGTGGGAAGTGTTGGGTTTTTTATCTTGGTAGTTTGTCTCCTTGAGAAAGGAGAAAACTCAAGTTTCTCTTTTTCATAGTTTCTTAAAACCATCCTGATGGCACACAGATCCCTGGAATTCATTGTGACCACTTACCTGTACTGATCTTAGTTTAACATTTTGTATCCTGTTGTGTTGAAACTGGTGGGAAGGTTAGCCAGGTAGCTGCAGGCTTTTTTAAAGCAAAATGCTATTTATGTAGAATAAACATGTTTTAATAAAACCTGCTCTAAACCAGCACATTTTAAAGCATTCACTCTCTGCATGGGACCAAGTATGCTGGGCCACCTTTGGACATGTCCCCAAGTCACTTCTAGACCCACATTTGGATGATCTCCTTCTCCGAGATAGGAACTCATTTTATCTACCTCAGGTCCTGATGCGTTGCAAGATTTGAAGTGAATAAATGTGGTGAGAGCTACTTCCAAGGACAGACCTTCCAAAGGCAAATAGGGCTTGTAGATATTTTAATTCCTGCAGGAAAATTCCCTTAAGTGATGCATGTAATCATGGCCACAGTCTTCTGCAGACTGATAGAAATGCCTGCAGTGTCTTCAGCACTGAGAGGTGCTTTTGAATGTGTCCACTCAGTGGGTCACATCTGGGCAAAGGTTTTGAATATTGTCTAACTCACTTTCTCTAGTTCTATACGAGAAGTCAGGATTATTTGCTTGGTGTTTCAGGTCTACTGCCTTGGCGAAGGAGAGGAGTCAAAGCAGTGGCTGCAGCAGCAAGACAACACTCCAGAGAAGCTGTGCTTATCCCACATAAAAGCAGTTGCCACTTGTTTGGCCTCATCCTACCCCATGGTGACACCCATCGTGTGGGACGACATGCTCAGGGGGATGAGTGAGGAAACCCTGGCAGGTGTGTGACCAGCGATGGGGTGAGGCAGGTTTACACAGCCAGGTAAAACAGATTGGTTGGCAGCTGAATATAATGAAAACAACAAATCTGACAAGAGTTGAGGTGTGGTCAGTTTGACTAGAGAATAGAAGCACTCAGTCCTTGGCTGTCACAGAGTCCCTGTGTGAGTGTGGGCCAGTCTGAACACTTTAATTTTCCATCACAAAACGCTCACCCTGCAGTGGCTGCCATCAATTCTACTTTCTTTACACATTGAAACAACAACCTATTGACATTTGTGGTCCAAGTCTAAACCTCTGTGCTTCTCACCACCTTCTAATGTTTGTTGCTGCCCTTTGCAGCACCTGGTCCCAGTGGTGCAAACTCCCACAGAGAAGCTGCAGCCCTGTGAGCATCTTTGTGATCATGGTGCACATCATGAGGACTTTGATACTGAATTGTGGGGTAGCTCCAAGACCTTGACATCACAGGTCTTGTTTGTTGAAAAATACCAAACCACTGCTAAAATTTGAGTAGTCTGAGCATAGATGGAGTTCCAGCATTTTCAGAGCTGCCTTACATGGCTGCCGCAAACAGATTTAGACAGTACCTGGAAGAGCTGTGCAGCTCATCTAGCAGTGACTGACCTGTTCAAGGCTTTGATAGCAGGAAATCATCCCCAAAAATGCAGGTGGGACCCATGGAGTTCCACAAGAGCAGTACAGATCTAGCTAAGTGCACTCTACTGCCACAGGCAGTAATGGACTCAGCAAATTAAAATGTGATGGAGTTAAAACACTGAATTTCTGCACAATTTACTGTTGTTTCTGTAGGGGTCAGTTTCACATGTTTACAGCTAGCTGTGTAGTTGATTATAAAAGGCTTTAAAGCTAAATTTGTATCTTTACTTGTACTTCAAAGGCATCTTGAAAAGCTACATTCTGTGCAAACACAGCCCAGGCACTCTGTAAGTGAAAGGGTGAATGTTACATTTGAATTTAGCTAAATCTTGTGTGTAGAGCTCTGCCAGTGGTACACACAGAGATGCAAGGAGCTGAGAATGAGGTGGGCTTGGGGCGAATGGGGTCTCTGATATATTGCCACTGCTCCTCCATATTAGTGGTTTCACGATGCCTGAGGACAGTGGCCCCGGGCATGTGCCAAGTCCTGGCCAGGCTGAAAATGCTCAGGGCACTTCACTGTAAGTGACAAGCCAAAGTTCTAGTCATGTGCTGCTGCACCAGTACCCTGTACTGAGCTCTCATTTTAACTGGCTGTTTTCCATTACTTAGAAAACCTCTGTTCCTTTCAGGGTCTGGGGTCCCACAGCTGGTGCAGCCGATGATCTGGGACTACGCAGCAGACATCGACGTGGAGGGCAAAGGTTTGTACTTCTCTGCTGAGCTGTGTAGAAGTAAAATAGCCAAAGCAAAATTCTATCATTTAAACATACCTTAGTTGGACACCAAAACATTCTGGTTTTGTTAAATTGGTTTTTATTGCTTTAATAGCATAAATACAGCCCTTGTATGATTCCACATCATAGTTGCTATTACTTATTTTCTATTTATGTTTCCCCTATGAATGACTTGCATTGTATGCTGCTTAATTCTTTTCAGCAGGGCTATGGAATTACTCATAGGAGATTCAGAGGTTTTCCACAAGCATTATTACATTAACTCTCCTTGCATTAACACCAGTAGGAGCACATAACTCTGTACTGAACAGCTCTGCAAAAGAAGCTTCAAGGCTTCATACATCTATAGAATTCAAAGGGAAGCTTCTAAAGGCTCCAGTCAGGCATCTACCATGCATGCAGGTATTTTCTTTGTTGCAAGAAGAATCAGCTGTCAGATGTTGTGTATGCGTATTACATGCTCACAGCTCTTAGCATGGTTGCAATACAAGGGAGTGGAATACAGTAACTGGCACATGAAAATAGGAGGACATCCACTCAAAAGGCTGCTCAGATAGGGTGTCAAATCCCCCCATCCTTGCTGATGCTCAAAGCTTGACAGGAAGAGGCTCAGCAGCCTGTTGGATCTGGAGCTGTGATCCTCTTCACTGCAGTCAGGGCTGAAACTGGAGAAAGCTCATCCTGTGCGTGTGCCTTTGTGTCTCACTGCAGTGCAGCTCATAGAGAAGTACCGCAGGTGTGGCTTCTCCAGGGTGTGGTTTGCAAGTGCCTTTAAGGGAGCCACGGGAGTGAATCAGTCTCTAACACTGATTGGGCACCACCTCAGGAACCAGCTGGGGTGGCTGCAGGTGGCGAGCAGGAGCCCTGCTGATGTCCTGGAAGGTATCGCGCTGACCGGCTGGCAGAGGTGAGGAACAGCCTCTTGTGTGGTTCCAAGGGTCACAGATAAGCAAACTTCCACCCAAAAGCTCCCTAGGAGGTACAGGGAAGCTGGAGATTTAGAAGGGAACTTTGCAACCCTGCAGTCCTTCCTGTCAGTAACTGCTGGGCCTCACCCCTGGACTATGAAGGGTGGATTTCAGAGTTCCAATCAGCTCTACAGCACTAACCAGCAGGAGGAATGGCTTTGGGGACACCAGCACCAGCAGATTGGGTTTGAAGGCTTGAATGGATTTTGTGCCACCTTGAACTGCTCATAGACACTGTAGTTCATGTATGGTGTGTCTATCTGAATGTCTGATGGGAACTCAAATACAGTGAAATTGCATAAGAGACAAGAACTTGTTCAGGTAATGAAGGAGTAAAACATTTTTATGCAAGTCAGGAGGTCTAAGGGAATACCAGAGAGTTGAATTCCACTTTCTGATCCTAATTTGCCTTGAGAAGAGAATTTGGTTTGTATCTGTTCTTACTAGTAAAACAGGAATACTTCACATTTCAGAGAAAAGTGATCCCTTCTCTGAAACAGAAACTGATGTTTCTAAGGCTCTTTGAATTTTAGTGATTGAAATATTAAAATTTCCCATTGTTTAGTATGTTCTAACAGCAAAATGTGCAATTAAGGGATGTTTTCTTCTGTAGGTACGATCACTTCTCTGTTTTGTGTGAGCTTCTCCCCGTGGCAATTCCATCACTGGCCGTGTGTCTGCAGGCACTAGAGAATGGTACAATGACAACTTTCTTCTCTCTCAGCTAATGCTTAGCACAGGAGTGAAGTGACCTTGCCCTAAGGTTGGCACAGGCTTTTTATATTTTGAGGTGATTTGCTGAATTGATCACAGCCTGAATTATGAACAATAAATTACAATTTGCACTATGGGAGCAGAGAAGCCTCTTGGCCTAAGTATTTAAAAATAGCCATTGTATACTCATCATTTATTGTGACCTAACACACAAATGGTCAAAAACTTCATGCTTATATTGAAAAATAAATTTAAGATGCAGAATTGCTTTTCAAACTGATTTGAAACAATAGTGATGTATAAATGAGACCACTGCAGCTCCTGCTCCCACCCACAAGTGTTTTTTCCTTCTTTTATTTCCATTTTACCTTTTAAAAAATTTTTCACCAAAGGGGAACTACTAAGCCAATGCAGAACACTCCAGAAAACCCTTCTTGTATGAACATTTTGGTTTCTTAGGCTCTTTACTCATTTCCACTGTCTTCTACCAGGTGGCTATTCTGAAAAGGTTAAAGAAAATGTGGAAAAGCTCCTGGGAATGTCTAACCTGGAAATTGATACTTTCATGAGGTAAAATTCCAGCTGCAGAACTCAGGTGCTTCTCCTTGTGTGGTAAGTTCAGAAACTAACAGATCCTCTTTGGACAGCACAAGTCTGGGGACCTTTCCTGGGAGCAATATCCTCACACTTGTGACACAAGTTAGTTTCTACCTCAAGTCATCAGTGGATGAACTTCTCGAAAGGAACAGGTAATGGGGGTTATGTTGATTCTCTGCCTGGCTGCAGGAGTGTTAGAGCTTTATCATCTCAAAGTGGGGCACAACTCCAGAAAAGTGATTTAAATATCAAGCTCTGCATTTCGGGTGTCATTAACACCTCAGCAGAATATAATATTTAGATGAAAATGTAAAATATTTCAGCAAAATTCCTAAATACTGTATGCTGCTTTGTTTGAAGCATCTAGTTCTTTCCTTAATTACATTTTACTGCTATTTAAAGTTAAAGTGAAAATTTTGAGTTACAAAAAAAAAAGGAGCTTGTAATAAAACTTACATTGCAGCAGATGATCAGGTGATCATCTGCCAGGAACACTCTTT
>NW_008239785.1:990219-1004934 GCF_000691975.1 Corvus brachyrhynchos | reverse complement strand
GATATACAGACTTAAATAAACTTACTCCTCAAGCATCATCTCTGTGCAGGAGTTCAGCTAAAGCCTTCCCCGCGTCCCTGTCAGTGACAAACACAGACATTGCTGCTGTTTCATCACTGCTCCCACTAACATCCATTTCCAGGTATGTCACAGGCTGGTTCAGCCCCTACCACAGGAAAAGGAAGATTATTCATCCTATCATAATGCACCACTTCCAGCCAGATGCAGTCAGGTAACACCACTTGTTTTGCATTACAGGGTAAATAAAAGTCTGACGTATTTTGGGCACTCAGGTACAGAGAGTTGTGAGTCCTTACCTCTTTCTATAATTATCTCAGAAGCATCAGTGGGAATCAGACAAAGTATCCATAATATGTTTTTATACAACATATTTGGATTGGAACTAGATGATTTTCAAAGTTCTCTTCCAACCCAAACTATTCTATGATTCTAATTTTATCTTTGCCTGTCTTCTTTGAGAACAAGTAGGAAATTGGTCTCCAAAAGCTGCTCCTGTGTTACTCCTGCACAGTCCTGCTGCACCTTAAGCAGAGGTTGGCCTTGGTGTAGGAGCTCACCCTGGGCCAGATTCCAGGCAGGGCTTGGAATAAAGCCAGGCCCTTCCCCTTGCTCCCTGTCACCATGGGCTTTTCAGAACTTCTCCCAGACATTATGCCAATTCATGCTAAAAGGTTAATTTATAATTTTTTTTGCTGTGGTAAGGTGAATATCCAACTGCATCTACTCTTTCTGATAAAACCCAGAATTAAATTCCTAACAAGTCTCACAGTGGGTTTCAGTTACACTTAAAAGGTGTACAGTGTTTTTTTGAGCTTACATTTTGGTACTTCAAAAGTCTTTGCATGAGGAAAGTGCCAAAATTAATGGAACTTAAACAGAAACAGCATCAACCTTTTGCCATCTGAACAAAATCAAGTCCTTTGGGCTCTTGTACCAGATGCTTCTTTTCCCGTAAAGTGGTTTTAAGGACAGTACTCCCTTCCAAAGGCCTGGCAGCCAACCCTCCCTTGAGGCAGATCTCACCTGCAAATGTCATTGTTTCTTCTCATTTCTGCTCAGTCTTCTCTCCAAGTGGAATGCTGTGGTGCAAGACCTCCAAGCAGCCATGGAGCAAGTTTTCCACAAGTGTACTATAGAGGAATGGATGGAGGAGAATGTCCACCCCAGCCTACAGAAGCTGCAGCAAGTGGTGGATGATTTAGACGAAGCAATAAAAGCACAAAATTAGGGGCATTTCAATTAGTCTGACTCATTCCCTGGGAAAACATGGCTAGTGAAAATCAGCAACTAGTCCTTGAGCTGGAATTTGTCATCTTGAGAGTTGAAGCATCAACTGTGGTTAAACAAAAGTGACCTGAAGGCATGAAGGAATTTATTAGCATTATACACTTCAGCTCAATTTTCCTGCCATAACACATGCTGAGCCTTAATTCAGCTGCCTGTAAGTCAGGTTTGCTCCCCTTGCATAACTGCAGGAGTGAGTCACAGCTCACTCTCGTAATTACAAGGCAGGAGAAAAACCCAGTTTCTTCCAAATTCAGGATTTGTAGCAATAGACTCTTACATAACAATGACCTGGCAAAGTTCTACCCTAATATTTAGGATACTTTAAAAATGTTAGGGTCATGTTCTGTACCGTAACTCCTTCATCTGTCAGCTGTGTTCTGAGTTGTGTCCTACCATTCCATCATGGGCAAGAGGGAGCTCCTGAGGCAGTGACACCTGGGCTTGGAGGGAAAACTGCCTCAACACATTGGGCTGTATCACCTAAGCTCAGTGTAGTCTCATTCCCCCAGAAAAGCACCATCCCACTCACTGAGGCATCTGTTCAGCTGTGTAAAACCTGAAACTGCAACCTGCACTTCCAGGTTTCTCCCTATCTGAGCCATGACTAAAGTTACTAAATATGAGGAAGCAGTGCTGGTTTATTCTGCTTTAATGTCGAACTGTTCATAATGTACAGCAATGTATTTTGAGGACTTTACTGGAGAATTGAGATATTCACCAAAATGGAAATAATTCAGAAGTATTGTATTTAAGTATGTTACTTCACCATGAATATTCCAAATATTCAAATTTTTTTGCTTCATTTATTCCTTTCTTTAAATTTTTTTGGAAGCACCGGTATTGAAATTTTCTTGGAACAAATCCTGAGATACAGGAAGTAAAACTACAGCCTAAGACAAGCTTCAGCTTACTCAATGAGAGCCTCAGTTACTAGGTCCACATGCAGATTTTTATCTAAAAAGAATCAATTGCTGTGTATCCTTGTCACATAGATTAAACTAAACAAGATCTTTATTTTACTTGAATAAAACCTTTGATACTCAAAATGTTTGTGGAAATGTGCTGCTTTTTCGTGTGTGTGGCATGTTGGTTCGGTTTAAAGGAGGGAAGATGGAAATATTCACCAGTGGAGAGTTGGATCTATCAGCTTATATGGAATTAAAAGCTGGACTGCTGCAAAAGTGTCAGCAGGGTCACTTCTAAGCAGGTATTTGGGCTTCCTCTATTCTGTCCTCCCCCTGGTTAACTCCTTCAGTAGATCTGTCCCAAGGAATAGTTTAGACAGCCATTAATATTTTAATAATTTTAATTAAAAACAATACAAAATACTACAGTGATGCAAAACAAGTTATCAAAGTTGATTTTACCAATGAACATTTTTTAAAAAAAGGCAGTTCAACAAGGCCTTGCTGAAATTCTACTTGCAATTTTAAAGTTAAAAAAAAAAAGCACTTTCTAAACATTTTCCAGAAGTATTTTTGCCTCCCAGCAATCTACGACACTGTCAGAACTAGCACGCTTTATTTATTATGTAAGCCAGCTAAGGTTTTGGTATCTGTGTAACTTCATAAATACAGTCCAAGAGTCAGAGCTCAACTATAAATATTTTGCTTTTCTTTGAGACTTGCACAATTGATGCTAGGAATGGAGTATTTCATTGTGAAGTACCAGAATATGAGGTTGCATCTTACATAAAGCAGTGCTCTCCCTCTGTACAGATGCACTCTGGCTTTTGCTCGCTGCAGCAGCCAAGGCCACAATCCCATCCCACAACAGCCATGCGAGGAGCTGCCACTGTGCTGCTCAAACATAAGCTGAACCATCTGCCAAGTGGCACTTACCACACAGCTTGGTAAAGGATATGACAGAAGGGGTTGGTTTTAGGGGTCAGGGTGTTAGATCTAACCTAAGGTCTGCTATCCAGGTTTTTAAATAATTTTTAAGTCATGCAAACTACAGCTGTCCAGGTACAAGTCTCTAGCTGGCCTGAAATGCAAAAGTTAATGAGTACATCTGCTGTAATAAGTCTTCTAGGAGTACCCAATTTCCTAACCAAAACTAGTCTTTCACATCATTCCTTTGAGAACAAGTCACTTTACAGCAGGCACATGTAAGGCTCTGTTTCCTGGGCCTTTGACTTTGCTGGGCCTAAGAGAAGTGAGGAAAGCCATCCAGAAAAGCCTTTGGCAGAATGGCAAAAAGTGGCAGAAGAGAAGGATGAGAGAGGACTTGTCCAAAGAGGAAGAGTGGAACCTGTCCTGAGTTAGCACCTGCTTTCCACAGTTCTTCAAGCTGATAACATTGCTGAGGAGCACAGACATTGCCACAACCAAATCCATGTGAACAGCAATTGCAAGTTAATTATACATGCACACAGTTACTGCATCACATCTGGCCATGTCTTCCAACTACAAACAATAAAGTTTTTGAGGGCAGAAGCTCCAAATGTGGATCAAGAGAAATACAAGAGAAAACCCCATCAGCCTGTGATAACATTGGTGCAGTGTCCCATTTCCAAGCTCAGAAAGGCTCAGATAGATCAGTGCCACAGGAAGCTCCCGGGTGCATCAGCCAGCAGTGCCTGACACAGCCCCGCAGGCAGCACCCAGAGCCTGGCAGAATGTCCTCAGGGCCCCGTCCTGTTAGCTCAGACTACAGAACTCAGGCTCCCACTGAAACTGTACTTGTTGGTACAGTGACAGCTGCCAAATGCAAAATGGAAATGGCACGAGAGAGGATGGCACCAGCTGCTCCAAGTGAAAGGCTGAGGAATCAAAATATTCCTCTCAGACACACAGTGCATGGCAGCAGCCATCCCCCCCGCCTACCGCAGCAGGATACTGAGGTGTTGAGTGGGATACTAGAAAGCACCTCTAAAGAGGTGATCACTGCACATCAACTCAACAGGCAACTTACTCCACAGGATGTATTTCAAGTTACACTGTACCTTACTATAGATCATTCCCCTTTCTATAGATTCTGAGTTTTCCTTACACTGTTTTAGTCTTTGTAGAAGATATTGCATAGTCCATAAGTACACACATGACTAACACCATGAATGCACAGCAAGCTGGATGCACTATAGCTCAGCAGAAGCACGACACATGATGCAGTGCAGGGTTAGAGCAACAGATGTACCTTTCAAAAGCTGATTTTGAACTGGAAAACTACAGTGTGGTTTCTATCTTCCATGGAATGTCAGCTCTCATGGGAATACAAATGAAAGCCAGCATAGCTAAGACTAAAGGCAGGTAGTTTTGTCTGTTTTATCCATGGTCCACTCCATGGGCACAGAGTAAGTGCAATGCACACCAAGAATGCCCTCTGAATATCCTTGGTACAAAGCAGCAGTTACCACAGGCTGAGCCCTTGTGCTTCCATTACACCATCACATACTCTAGGACATTACTTCTTACTGGAAGTGCTGGGAACACTCACTGTTCTCATTTTACACTGTGGGGGGGAAAAAAAGAGTCCTCCAAATCCCAAATCTCATTCTCCTCTCTCTAAAATGAGCGTTACCTGAGGTATACATTACAGTGGATTTAAATGAGCAACTCTACAAGTGTGACACCCTGCAGTATTTTTTGAATAGGTTTAATGATTATGCTTCGCTTACAGCTGTGCTTCAGAAGAAAGGCAAAGTTAGCTAATTGCCTGCAACCTCATTTTCCCACGTTCATACACAGCAGAGGTCTGTATTGATACCTGATGTGATTACAAGTTTTTTGTCTTATTTAAAGGAAACAGACCCACTTCTGTGCTGCAGACAAGCTACATCAACAGCCATCTCCCTGTTGCAGTGTGAGTACCTTCCCACTGACAGCCCGAGCCTTTGCCTCTCAGCTCACATCCTAGGTCTGAACGGCTGGAAGGGAAATCTTGGTCCAAGCTGTTCTTTGATGAGCAGGTGCTCAGCTTCGGACCAAGCTGGAACACACAACAGGACGTGGCTTCTACTAAAAGCTTTTCAGAGCTTTCTCTCTGTAGAGGTAGAGTGATTGGAAACAAGAACACAGGCCCTTTTAAATCCTAGAGAGGCTGCTGCCAGGAGGCATTTCCTGCTGGCCCACTGTGAAAGCAGACAACACAGTTACCTTGTACCCTGTTCAGATCTCCTAGAAGTAACTGTGTAAATATTTTCTAAATCAGGTCTAAAGACCATGAGATTGCTAAATAAAACCTAGTGAACTACAATACAAGCAGCTGTACCATGTTGAAGGAACCTTCAGCTTTTTACAATTTCTTTGTTGAACTGATATGTTAACGTAAGCATGATGGAGTACTAGTTCTAGACAGAATATGCTGACTAACAGAGGTAGCTTTCACTTCAGAAATACCTTGAAAAAAATTATGTTTTAACTATTTGTGAAATCATCAGTCAGAACAGAGGACACCACACACCTGGAGTAAAACACAGCTACAAGTCAAACATTGAATCTATGCCAGCTACCTTAAAAAAGTTATTATTTAGCACTTCGGTATCATTTCAAGTGAGGAAATACTAAACAACTCTAGGCTACCATCTTGTTTGACATCAGTCTTTTCCCTACCTAAAGTTACACATGTCCCTGCTTCCTTTCTAAATACACAGTTTCAATAGTAAACACTGAGGTCTAGAGAAAGATTATTCTGTCCTGCCCAGAGGTTAAGCAGAACAGGATTAAGGTAGAACATCCCAAAGATCATTTTTCCTTTACTATTTCTGGCTCCTTGGTGAGTCCGAGATAAGACAAGGTTACGGGTTGCTCAGCCTGATATTTAGAATTCCAAGAGAGGCACTCAGACTTTAATTTCCACAGATATCCAATGGCAAGTCAGTAGTAGAGAACATAAAAGTGCCACTAATCTGCATCCCCTAATTGCATATATTGAAAGGAAAACCTCAAAGCATTGTGTTATGAGTTACAAATTCAACTCTTCTACATTTCATATACTGTACCTGCAGCAAATGTTTGCAATAAACATAAGTTCACATCTGTATCATCACTTCATTAATGGAAAAGCAATTATCTCAAGCCAATTCATTAATAAATAACTATTCCTAGACAAGTTTGATGAGCTGACAAAGCTCAAAAGCCAGCAGTGTCCACATGCAGGGTCTTGAAGCAGTTTAGCACTAAACAATGTGCCCTACGACAGGTTCCTCCCATTGTAAATGCACGTGTTGAGAAATGCCCAGGTCAAGGTTGTGAGGGATTTCTTTATCTGAAGAACGATCAGAATATTTTCCAGATGTTTGAAAGCCTCTGCTTGCTTCAGTTCACAATGACTATCAGTATTTAACCTGTGGTTCATCTGCATCACTTGCCTCTGTTTCGCTGCTCTGGGAGAAATCTTGTGGGGTCTCTACTCTGTCCAGTCCCAGAAAACTAGTAATGAGTTTGGCAACTGCTTCCACATCACTGTGGAAAAGAAGAAACAATGGAAGTTAGTGAAGCTGTGGTGCTGACAAGACAAGAACAGGCATGCTAATTCCTGAGAATAACTGGCTAGAGGGAAAGTCATTTGGGCAAAGCATGGCTGACAGCATGCCACACCAAGCCATTCCTTCCACATCAGAACAAATCAGTCCTTTCCCCAGTCCCTGCTGCAAGGTTCCTTATTATCAGTGCTTAAGATAAATTTTCTGTTAACTAATACACTGAATGTTTGCTAACTAGAATTACTCCCCTCTGCCATTGCATAGCTGAAGAAGGCAACTCCAGCAGATGTGCAGCACTAAAAGGATCTTAGATATCTAAATATGATCCTGATAGACGGTGTTACCCAAATGTCTGCAAATGGAAACATTATGGGGTTTGAAAGGTTAAACTGAGTAACACAAGGTTGTACCAGCAAGTTTGAAAACTGAGCTTAGATATAAGAGTTGGCTATTACTGACCCACGTGATTGGCATTTCCCACCTTACACATTCTAATTTTAAAAAGTCCACACTGCACCTTCTGCAGCCCAACACTGCGCTCTGAGTGAGCGGGTGTGAGAATCCAGTGACAAACCGCAGCACGACCAGGTAACCCTTCCCAAAATAGCGCACGGTCTCCTCTTCCACGTTCACATCGCGGATCTCATTCAGCATAGCCACGACTGCAAAGAGATGGGGAAAACAAGGCAGCTGTTAGCATGACTGCAAAGCCTGAGCACTGCCATTGGTGCCTTGGGTGATGGGGACCCCGGTCTTGGGCACCACTGCTGTGATCCCACACAAGCGGGGCAGTCCTGCAGCAGCAAACAGCTGCCGAGCTGCTCGGGGAAAACAAACATCCACAGGTGTGGATGCAGCACACTGTAGCTGTACAGGCCCTAAGGAACAAGATGTACAGCCTGCCAGGCACTGAGGTACCCTTTATTACTCATGTTTCCCACTTGCTTTAATGGCAGTTTAAACTATTTTTCTGTACAGAGTAAGCAAACAGGTGTTCAGTCTCCTGAGACTGAACAAATACTGAAATATTTAACTGCTCAGAGCACCTGCTGATCTCTGCATCCTCACGCAAATCCTAAACCTAATATCCTAAGCCAGATATTATCAAAGAGGAAGAGATGTCCTCAGCTCCCCAATGAAAACATGTATCCTAAAGGAAAGTTCAGAAACATTAAACATCCTTCTCTCTACATCTTCCATCTCCAAAATGAACTGTTTAAAAACCAATTCAGCTTAAGGTCATTCCAAATTTGGCCACTTTTCTGAGCTTACTGAGAGCTGGTTCGATCTACAGTAGGAAGTAGAATAAAAACTCTGACATGGAAAAGGATCCTTCTTTTGCAATAGAATAGAAGATCCTAGTTTGCAATAGAACTCCCAATTCACTGTGACTCAACCACCTCACAGGCTATACTGCAACTTCTGTTAATCCAACAGGAAGCCCAAAGGAGACCAAATACTGCATTAATCTGAGCCTCCTGAACATGCTGCTTTAAATGCATATTCTATATCTGCAGGATGTAGCATGCCTTTGCATATGATATCTAAGCATTTGCCTGCTCCCCAAAGCAGATGTGATTACAGGAATCTCAACTTCTGGATCCAATATTTAAGTTTTTCCACCAGTCCCAGCTGCCAAGCAGGCTAGCCAAGGGAAAGGTAAACCTGCACATTAACATCCCAAAGGAATGGCTACGATTATTATGGAAAGCAATGTGTAGGCCTAGTTACCTTGGATTAAAATAATTAACAAGATGCATTCAGCACACTGAGAAGAAGCATTTGGGCCCTGAGAGGCAGGTTGTTACATCTGCTGCTTGGGAACAAAGCAGATCTAGAAGCAGATGTGACTTAATTTGAGTACAGAACTCCAGAGAAGCTATTAAATGGGCACATATCCATCTCTTCTGCTGCTCATCACATTTTCTACCACAGATGCTGCTTTCTCACCTTGTTCATTGCCTCCTTTTGATAAGGTCAATAATTTCTTGTAGAGATTGAATGTTTTTAGGCAGAGTGTTCCCTTGTTCTTATCAAATACAGCTTCCTGAAAAATTGAAAAATAAAAATTAAGATTTTCCTGAAAACACCATCACTAGCTATGCTTCAAAGTAAAATAAAAATAGTTCTGTGGGAAAAAAATCTTGGTAACAGAAAAATACACAGCTAGTTTAGAGACATTCCTCTATTATTAGACTCTGAAAATCACAATCTTGCTCTTGGTTTTAACAGAGACTTTACCATATCTCCTGTGACTTCTAGTAGGGAGTCAGAAGTGGGTTCATTGTCCCTCTTGCCACATTTCTCATGTAATAAAAACATTGCCTAGAAGCAAATTTGAACACCAACTTGTAACTCCCATAATTTTCACTTCTGGTGAATTTGACATTCCAGTGCTGTGCTCTGTGGGCCAGGCTTACACAGATCTCAAATATCCCTGACATTCGCTGAAAAGAGGATCTCATTCTCTTTAGGTGAGTTGCTCATTCTAACACAACTCAGGTCAGCAAGGCGACAAGGTGGCTTATTGCTCTCAGTCCTGCTCCTACCAAATCAACATCCATGAGATTCTAAACCAGCATATACCATGCTTGTCCCAGAGAAAAACAGCTGAGCAGTCTGGAAGGTTAGAGCTCCTTTATTTAATGGTTGCTCTGCCATTAGCTTGAAGGGTAAGTTCAAAATCATGTTGTGCAGCTGAATGTGCTGATCATCCTCCCTCTTTTATATGACAGAACATTTTGGGGAAAGTCTCCCTTTAAAAATACCCCTATGTTTAGCTTCAAATTTTCATGCTTGTGTAGTGAAAGATTTATTGCCCTAATTCTAGTCCCTGTATAGCAACCCCAGAGGGTTTCCTCAAAACGAAAAGCATAACTTTTCTGTTTGGACTAAGCAAGTGCGTGGGGCTGCTGGAATCAGCATCTGCCAACTGCTTCCTACTCACAGACACTCATTTCCTGAGTTCAGCATCTTACCTCCCACTGCTCCAGATTCTGTGCTGCCACAAAGAAACACCCAGCCATGTAGAAAAGCTTCCATGCCAAGCTGTCTGAACAATGCAAAAAGTGCATAAATTTAGCTTTTTTCCCCCCTTCTTTGGTATTCAAACAATCCTGAAACCAACAAGCTCCCTTTAAAAGCAACGAAAGGAGAAAAGGTTTCTCTGATGGAACATTTTTGCCTTTAGTTGTACTATAAGCTATTTTACAGCTCTTTCCCAGGATGAAAACACAGAAAGTCTTCATATTTTTCAGAGACTTCATTCACGCTGGGCTTCAAACCACGCAGAATTATAAGCATATGTATTATTGGCAAGGTTGTAACATCACATCTTTCTCTTCTCTACAAGCAAAGGCATTTTAAAAGGCATCTACAAAACTGCCAACCTGCTGTCAAACACCAAATATTTGTGCTGCAGAGGACTTAAGGACAACGAAAATTCAATGAAGCAAACATGTTTCTGCATAAAAGGAAGCAGTTGGTCCTCTTGACAAACAAACATTTCCATTCCATGTCCTGGAAATGTTTACATGTCACAGCCTGAACAATTTGCTCACTCAGGTTTTTATCTGAAGGCACAGTAGAACTGTGCTCAGGATTGTTTCAGAAAACTTTGTTGCAATGTCTTAAGAAAAGCAAGGCTGATTTAGCTGGTGGCTCAAGCAGCTTTCACTGCATTTTGCTCTTTAAATAAAAATTCGTGGGTTGTATTGGTAGCACATTCCTACACACTATTAAGTTTTAAAATTTGACGTTAATAGGATGCAGCACAAGAACCACAGGGCAGCTTCCAGGATAAATCCCATCGATGGAAAGACAGCTGGCATTTGGTGCAGTCTGCTGTATTGCAGGGGGAGGAAGCAGCAGTAGCTGTCTGATCTCTAAAGGTGCTCGGATGAGTAATCTCTGCTAGTGATGATGTGACAGTTTCCAGAGAAACAGAGAACTTCCGTCAAAGGCAAAGTAATCATTTCATTATGGTGTCAAATAATCATTACATGGCTTCCCAGGAGAGCTGTGAGGACCAGCTAATCACATTTATAAAACACTGAAAGTACAAAATGCCACTGAGTACTAAATATCATTATTAAAAATACTTGCAGATGGAAAAGCAGGCTGAGTAAGAAATAGAGCATTAAAGCACAGCAAGTCACAGAGGCAACAGCTATTATTGGTTTTATTATTCACACCACAAAGTGGGAGAGGTACCTCCACTACCTTTGTAAGGCCAGCCAGAAGCTGCAGAGGAGTCATCACCATGAAAGACAGATCAACAGGAAAGAAACAATTCTTCCCAAAAAGTGATAGGTCATTACCTGCACTATAATAAGCAGCAGCCAAACCTATGGAGGCTATTCCTAGGAGGAAAGAGGAGAGAATTAGGACAAATAAGCAGCTCAAAAAGCATCTAAAATTTCCTGATGAAAAACATCACTTTTCAAAAAAATGACAAACGTGATTGCAACATAGATCACTATATGAAAGTCAAGTTATTTTTTTCTCTGAACTCAGTATGAAAGAACTTCCATTCTGCAAAGACATCAAAAGCACAGGGGCTGGGGTCAGAAATAAAAATTTTGTGACACAACTGGAAACCTCAGAGGGACTCAATTTAACCATTATACCATACTTCCTCTCAGCACAGTACAACTTGGAGTGTGCTGACACAAATCTTGCAACAGTTATTTTCCCCTTTAAGTGCTCCATGGAGCCAAAAGAAAACTTTTGCAGTAAAGTTGTGTCAGAAACTGCCAGTTCCTTTCTCCCAGAGAGGAGGAAGGAAGCATCTGAATTCCATGCCCCAGTGGCTGCTGCAACTGCAAAGATCTTCTCAACAGCATCCCTGAAAGCAATGACATCGTTGTGGTGTTGCTGCAGTGAGATCTACTCAGCTGGAAAGCAGGATATGTCAGATTTTCTCCACCAGCTCTCTCAGTACAATCCTAACAAG
Organism: Corvus brachyrhynchos; assembly: GCF_000691975.1. Lineage (NCBI taxonomy): Eukaryota > Metazoa > Chordata > Aves > Passeriformes > Corvidae > Corvus > Corvus brachyrhynchos. Next base: position 993,247 of record NW_008239785.1, on the reverse strand, counting down.
TTTCTTTTTCCTGCATATTCAGTAGTGCTTATAAAGATGCCTTTCAGAACATCCTGTATGACTTCTCATTTCATACACGGTGTCCTTAGGAGCTCACCATCAACCACACGCATGATCCAACCCCAGCATGGCCACACTCCAGTCTTCCACTCATGAAAATTGAGATGTTTTTCAACCTAACTAAACAGCCCCTTCAGAAGCTTCACATTTATATTGCTGCATGGCACGTAATAAACTTTCTGTTCTTGAGCTTTCAGGACTCCCTTAAAATTCTATCCATGAGCCTCTGAGGTTCTCCAGACGAGACTGAAAAATGATCAGTCTCACAGTGAAACTGCCACGCTGAGGCTCCAGATTCATTTAGTGGCAATGATAAAGGAAGAGTTCAAAGCACAACCATTCCTCTTCTGGAAAGGAAAACACCTGGAAGGCAGGCATTTCGCTAGGGGCTCTTCCAGAAATTTATTCAGTGACCCTCTTCCCTTAAAGCAAGCTCTGAAATAAGCTGAGGAATGCTGTGGTCTTACCAACACAGAGAGACCAGGATCGGATGCCAGGCGACCTCTTTAGATGAAGATGGGAACTCGTGCGTTTTTCAACCAACATGTACATCTTCAAAAGAAACTCCCAACAGCCCAGTCTGACTCATGAAACCGCACTGGACCAAAAAAAAAAAAAAAAAGAAAGCAAGAATTTTAAATCATTGACGATTCCACCAGTTCCCCTTCCTAGCATTTTTCAGGACTTACCAACTCTTAATCTAGACTATAAAAGATGTCCAGGGTAAGAACACAGTCTTTTTGCACAGGAAGAGCAACATGTACACTGAAAACAACCACAAAGTAAAACTGTCGTGGAGACTTGCATAACAACAACATGAATCTGAACTCTCGGAAGAAAATTCTCATTTTGGGGGTAAAAGTCTCTTTCTATTATAATCAGATTCCAGAAGAAAAATGTGAAAAACAAGAACCCAGAACAATGTTGTTGCTAATTCATGCAGCCCTTCAAACAAATAAAACAGCAAGAGGAATGGAAACCTCTTTGACAGCATTTTTCCTGCGAGCTCAAAGGGTGAAGGACTAGTCTGGGAGCTGGGGCAGGACAGTGCAGCCTTCTGCCCCTCTGACATGGGGGGTCTCTCACCCCTGATGACACACCAGCTACAGCCAAACACTGCCAGCATCCCATAATGCCACAGAAGGCATTCCCATGTTCCAAGCCACCTCAAGAATATAACGAGAAGCTCCCAACAAAAGTATGTTTGTCCATCCCCAACAAGACCATGCCTTCAGCCTAGGCAGAAACTAACAGTAGAGACTAAAAAGAAAGGTACTGATTAAAACCAGTACGAGCTGGGTAACCCCATGCAGCATTTTCAGTACGTTTTTACTATTTTACAGCATAGAATCAGAGTTGTTTAGGGTGAGAAAGACCTTTAAAATCATGAAGCCCAACCACTAACCCAGCACTGCGCAGTCCACCACTAAACCATGTCTTTAAGCACCACACCTATATGTTTTTTGAACGCTTCCAGGGATGGTGACTCCACAACTTCCCCGGGCAGCCTGTCCCACAGAACCAGTTCCAGGAGGCTGGCATTAAGCTGCAGTTAGCTGCCCATGATAACAGGTTTCCAGAAAATGCCAACATTCATCAGGTTTTGAATAACCATGGAAAACACAGAGAGAGCAGGTCTGAGCACATCCAAGTTCTTACAAATGGCAGGTGTGATTTTCAGTCCTTTAGTTATCCTGCTGTTCTTGGATGCAAGAAGACATTCCTGCAATTCTGGAAGTTTGGATACAAAGCTCCAGTGGAGCAGATTTAGCCAGGTCTTTTCAGTTAAACAAAAAACACCCACAACTCTGATTTTAATCTCTTAGCAACACATCTGAGAGCATCTGAAACCGAAAGAGCCAAAAGCACTTATGCATAAGACACGCTCCATCTCCTCCGGATGTCAAGCATCAAATTTTAATTTTCAAATGACTCCTGTGAGTTGCTCTCAATACACCGGAAAATATTTCTACAACGTCTTCTCCTGCCTGTTATCAAATACATCGAGATCACTGCAGAAATCTGGTTGCATTTCACAAATATTACACCCTACTTAAAACATAATTCTCACACATATCAGTTAAGTGCATTAACGCAAACTTTGATATCTACCCCTATATTAATTTAGTGAAGTTCAACCAGGCAAATGCCAATCTTAGTTTAATGCTGGACACTCAACATCAATGGCATTGTCTCTCACAGGCTGTTGCTTGCAAGAGACAGACTTTGGAACAAAAAGGACCAAAGCAGCTTCCAAAGTTACATTTAATAAATAAATCATTAATGCCCCTTTAAGCGAATGCAAGAGCTTTACTACAACAATGTTATAATTACAGAGAAAGAGGTATTTTTGGGCTGCTATGAACTCAATTTTGCTTGAATTTGTCTGGTTTGACACTGAACTGATCTCCAGCATCAAAATAACATTCTCATGCTTCCTCCAAGCTCTCGGTTGAGGGCGAGCCAGAAAAAGCCATTAGAAGGAACACCTTGAAATCTTCACCACCAACAGCCACCAAGTCAGGACCACACATCAGGTGAATTTTCTTTACAGAGCTCATTTTTCTTTACCTCCCAATCCTGCACCTACTCCCACCTCCCCACAGCCTGCTCTCCCCCTCAGGGAGTCTCATGCTTCCTCCAAGCTCTCGGTTGAGGGCGAGCCAGAAAAAGCCATTAGAAGGAACACCTTGAAATCTTCACCACCAACAGCCACCAAGTCAGGACCACACATCAGGTGAATTTTCTTTACAGAGCTCATTTTTCTTTACCTCCCAATCCTGCACCTACTCCCACCTCCCCACAGCCTGCTCTCCCCCTCAGGGAGGGGAGGACACTCCCCATCCAGGGACCGGCCCTGCCAAAACCCACCCAAGATGGGTTTTGCTCCCCCACGCGTGGGGAATCTGAAAGGCCCCCCCCTCCTTCACCCTCTCCCAGCCCCGTCCCCGCGGTACCTGCCCGCGCT
>NW_008239785.1:984624-989984 GCF_000691975.1 Corvus brachyrhynchos | reverse complement strand
TTTACTTTTGCTGTGCTTTGAAAGAGGAGAAGCCTCGCGTGATGAGAGGAGTGAACTGCTGTAGGGTGAGGCTGGGTGTGCGGGAGAGCCTTATTGGACACAGTTGGACCGAGCCGGGCTGGGTGAGGTGGACATGGCCCCTTGCATTGAGGGGGCGGGGGAGGCCGGGGAGCCCCTCACTGTACCAGGGCTCCCGTGGGGGCTGTCCCCAGTTTCGGGAAGCCTCTGTGGAGGCAAGGAAACCTCTGGGCTCTCGATGGCAGCACTTGGGGCACCGCTGTCACAAAAGCGCTGGTGCTGTGCCTCGGCTATGACAGAAGCCCAGAGTGGTTGGGGTTGGAAGGGCCTTCTGGAGGTCGCCCAGTCCAAGCTCCCTGCCAAGGCAGGATCACCTGGAGCAGGAACGCGTCCAGGTGGGTTTGGAATGTCTGCGGAGGGGTGTTGCCGATTTTAGGAGCTCTCTAAACACAGACACAGAGTCTAGTTTAGGAAGGAGACGTTGCGTATTCCGCACAGGATGCAAGGTGGAGGTTCCCACAGAACAAGCACATCAAAACTTTTAACTACTTACACATTTTAGCAAACAAAGACATTAGTGTTCACTGGCTACAGGTTACGTAGTTCTCTTAATAATTAGTATTCTGTCTTCTATTGGTTAATGATTTTCTCACTTCTCATGCTAAGAAGTCTGCATGCTCAGTCTTTCTCTTCTTGTAGGTGGGTTTCTTATGTCAGTGGCCATATGTCAGTGGTTGCAGGTTTCCCCCCTGCCAGAATTACCTCTTACCCAGTTGGAGCTGATTTCAGCACAGTTGCTGAGTTGGCTTTATTAGTTTCTTCCTTAGCTTAGGAGTTCTTCCCAGATGGCCCATAAATTCTGCATTCTTTGTGTCCACTGCCAGTGGGCATCCTTTTTTCTCAGACTTTGTTAACCTCTGCTAGGTCTGAGGTCATTAAAGTGTGTTAAGCCCTAGACTTTAAAAAGGCAATTCCGCCAACAAATAACTTGTTTCTTCTAACACCTGGACATCATTTATATTTGCAAAGCAGAAATATCCGTGATAATCTTACAGGTCCAACATTGATGTCCTGAGTTTTGTGACTTGTATGTCAGCGGAAGGCTTGGGTTTGAAAATCTGTTATTTGGGAAGGGAAGTTTCTAACTCACCTGAAATACTGAGTAATTTTCCTGTTGTGGACAAATAGGCTGCATTTGGAAAATCTTTTGTGTTTCAGTCAAACATCATTCACATGGGAAAGCTGTTCCTGTTCAATCCATTAGAGCAACTGCTTATGTCAGGCAGGATGGGTGAAGTGCAGATGTGTAGTTTAGCTTCTTAAATTCCCTTTACGTAAGTCAGTGTGTAACTTCATCTATGAATGATATTTGGTCCTCTCTCAGTTGCACAGGAATGTCCTCCGTGAATGAAATCCTCAATTTTTGACTTTTTTCCAAACATGAATATATTCTGGAGCGTTTGCTCAGGGCCATGACATGGTAGAAGTTTGTTTAGCTCTTCTCAATGCTGTTTTAACTGCGATTTTAACCAGACAGTGTTTTTCATAACAATCCAGAGTGAAAATAGGGAAAAAAACGCCAGAGTCCATGGTACAGACCCTTGAGTCTAAGTACTGGAAAATACCAACTGATCTGCAGTTGCTGTGTGATTGTGTTAATGGGAAAAGGCGGTGAGGAACTGCAAGAATGAATTGGCCTACTTGTGAGTCACAAGGTACCAGCTGCTGGATTTGGATGAAAAATAGGAAGTAATAAGTATCACGTGTGCTCAACCCAAACAAGCAGCTGACTGAGTCTTCTCGGAAGAAATTTATGTCTAATTAGCTGCCAATCCGTTTTTATAAGTAACTGGTTTCTCTGGAAACCAAATGTTAAGCCATTTTGAGTGATACAAGACAAAAGATTTCTTGTGTGTAGAGCAGAGTGAAATAAGTAAGAAATTCATCTGTCCCCTCTACTCAGCATAAACCACACAGCATGTCACCCTATTTTATTATTATGTTCCTAATGCAAAAACATCAGCAATTCTCTACTTCTCCCATTCTGCAAAGGTCACACTAGGATAACCTGATATGACTTAATTTAATTATGATGTTACGGGGAAATTATTTCAACCACACACAATCAAAATGAATGTGGCAAGGATCCTTGTAAGCTTCTGCTATCCATTAATGATTCTTACAGCATTTTTTCTAAAATCTGGGGATTTTACACCAGGACTTTGAAGTAGGTGAGTGCTGTTATGCTTACCAGTAGAAAAAGGAAGAAGGAACACACTTTGAAAGCCTGATCCTGGACTTAAAGAACAGCATGAATTCCAAACCATGTTGCTGCAGAAACAAAAGCTATTTTCCAAAATAAACAATTCAGGAATATGTGATTGACTATTTGTAGACTTCTTCCTCAGCAATATAAAAATAGATTCTGCAGAAGTGTTTATATTCTGTTTATATTTGTTTAGTAAATACACTTGTAACTTTTAAGTCATTGATCTAAACCCAAGAACATGCAGATAGAACAGAACTGGCCTTTATTTTGAATTAGTTTGACTTGTCTGTAATTCTGGTGCTTTTTCCTATTTCAGACTATTTGCCTAAATATTTTTTTCTAACTTCTTATACTTTTTTTTTCCCCCCCTAAGGTCTTAAACTTAGGAATTCAGCTATGCAATAAGCATGTGATCTTACTAGCATGCCAGGATAAACTCCCAGAGTGCTTGATTCCCCACAGTTGTTTGGAAGCAGCCACCAAATGCTGCAGCTGGGGATGGAATTGGCTGCAAGTCCTGTTAGAAATGAGCTCATCCCACAGAATGAGCTCTCTGTGGTGGCCCCTGACCTCCATGGGAACAGTGTGTGTGCAGCCTGCAGAGCACTGATTTCATGGAATACATGTTTAACAGCTGTAGCCAAGATTCATTGCCCAGTTCTGACAGCTGTGGAGTGGTGTGTGCTGTCACTGTGGCAAGGAGGCATTTACAGCTGGCACTGCCCTGCAGAACTGATGCAAAGCCTGTAACACTTTGCAGTTGCTTGCAGCACGCTGTTTTCTCAGAGAAATACTTATTTCTCCATTTCATTCGGGGTGTAAATGCTTCAGGTGCAGGGATAAATGTTACATGGAGCCATGGAGGCCAAATACATCAACAGTGGCCATAAAAGCAAGTGATGCCTTTAAGTGCTACCTACTACTGGCATAGGAAAGCTTTTAGAGGGTGAGGTTTTTGGGAAGCAGCCCTGCAAAAGGTGGTAACTATTACCTCCCCAGGGCAGATTAAAGCAGGATGATGCTTTTTTTATCTCAGGTTGTCAGGCCTGGTGTGATGCTTGATCAAAGATCCACTGTTCTGTGGGAAAATGGCACCCATAGCTAATGGAAAGCATAGAGTGCTCTTGGCAATAAAATAAATGAGACATCTTATTACCAATGATTTCACAAATATATATTATACTGTGCACTGAAATAGATTCCTTGCACACTCCTCAGTTTGTGTTTTTGCTCCTTGTGTTTGAATTTTTAAATTGAAACCAATTCAGTCCAAGTACTCCTAAAGTGAAGGATGAAATAGGGATACTTAATGTATGTATCTGAGATGTCTTCAATATTTCTGCAAAATGCTTCATTTTTCATGCAGTTCTCTGTTTTTCATTGTGAATATGAGAAATATGGGGGGAAATTTAGTCCTCTGCCTTTTGATGATGTGCAGAAGAATGTGTTTAATCCAGTCCTGTTACAGATAGAGTAACAGTTGACCAGAGAGGTTGTAGATTCCCATCCCTGGAAAGGCCACGCTGGACAGGGCTTGGAGCAACCTGGTCTAGTGGAAGGTGTCCTTGCCCATGGCTGGGGGTTTGGACTAGATGACCTTCAAAGGTCCATTCCAACCCAAACTACTCTGTAATTCTGTGAAATTAAAAGTATTTTAAATGTGATCTGTGCAGTTACAGAAATATCCGAAACTGACATGTCTTTTGAAGAATCACTGTATCAGTTTTGGATAATAAATATTAAGTACAATCAAAGTGTGGACTAGGAAGATTTTAGCTTTGCCTTTAAGTGCAAATCTCAACACATTTCTAATTTAGAACTTTTCATCTGTCCTATCACTGTATTGGTCAATGCAACTGTAGCTGTTGTATCCTGGTGGAATGAGTTGGGAGGTTGGCACAGCTTTTTCTTGTATGAAAATACTCATCCACAGGAACAAGAAAGATGTCAGATAATGCATTTCAGCAAGTCTGTAGGAAATGCAAATCCTTAGGTCCACATAGGGATCGCTCAGGAGTGGTTGTGGTGCTTTTGAAAAGCTTGGGCTAATATACTAAGAAGAAATGTGAGAGCATTTTGAATAAAGAGAGCAGAGGCACAGAAAATTATTACCAAAACTATTACAATTTTTACCTCAAGCCAGGATTAGTGATATTTTTCCAGGCTATATGTAAAGCGGCATCAGCTTATTTTTCTTTAAATGGGCAGTATGAAAACGTTTCTGTTTGCTTTCATCATGATTAAGCTAAGGAATTCTTGATTTCTTTGACCTCAGTGATGGCTCACCTATAGTCTGCAAATTAAAAAAAAAAAAAAAAAGAAGCACTACATTCTTCTCTGGGGTTATCTTTAGTATCCTTAAAACGGAACAAGTGTTTAAAGTTGTGTCCTTGGATAACAAACCTCTGTGGCCGTGCCTGTCTCCAGCCCTTGTGCTCAAAACCCATCTGTGGCTTAAAGCATTAGAGCTCACTGTAACAGGAGGGGATTTACTCAGTGTTAAAGAAGAGTTGCAGTTTAGGCAGGAAATTGCATGTTTTTTGGAAGTTCTGTGGTTTAATTTCTAAAATGTCATTTTACACTTGAAAAACTTCTCTGTGTAGCTGTAGGCGTCTGCTTGTATGTGTGCGTTCATGTGGCCGGGGGTTGAAGAAGGAGCAAAATGCTGATTGAACCTTTCTGTCTAAGTCCTGCAACCTGAGGTTTAGAAAGACAAGAAATCATAAGCATTTTAACTAATACTTCGGGGCCTTTGAGACTGTGGAAGGCTGATGTCTGTTTAATAATCCTGTTCATGAGGATTTGTGATTCCTGCCTGGGAACAGCATCGCTGGTACTTGTTTTGTTACAGAAATGGGAAATCGCAGCATATTGGTTAAATAAAATTGTGATGGTGCTGTATTTAGTAACTCGCAGAGTGTCATTTCGTTTTAAAGCCATCGGGAGAAAGCAGAAATGGGGCGGGGGGGAACCCTTTGTACGATAAAACAGAGAGGAACGCGTTGTAAAAAATACGCAGGGACGCTCCAGAGAAGCAGCGAAGCCTCGGGCACAGCCACGCCGCACAGACCGG
>NW_008239785.1:960695-983581 GCF_000691975.1 Corvus brachyrhynchos | reverse complement strand
GTTAACAAACCACCCAAAACTCAAACCGATGAAGCAGGGGAATTCCTGGGAAGTGATTTCCATCGTAGCAATTGTACTTTGAATACAGAGTCTCCCTGTAAATAACTCTTATCAGTGGTTAATGACACGAACAGTTCTGCAGAAGTGTTCTTACAGAATGGTAAACAGGCTTTGCATAATCCACGTATTTCATGTTTTGTTTCAGGAATGCAGTAAAAAACAGAAAAATGATGATACACAAAGTACATCTGTTGATGCATTGAGTTCAAATGATGGCTCTGAAGAGGTAATGTTCCTTCTAAAACCTGTATTAGACTATATTCTTTTGTTGTTGTGCACCCCAAAGAGGTTATAAGGAGACAACTTTAAAGTATTAAATATATTTAACAATAAACAACAAGCAGTTGAAAACAATTATGAGCTCTTGTAGACATCCCATAATATTTGAATCAAAAATCTCATTAAAAGGTGAGATAAAACCCCCTTACTATGCAAACACAAAACAGAAATTCTGAGTTCTAAAAATTTTGAGTACCAAAATTCTTATATGAAGTCTTCAGAACAGGGACAGCTTTTAAGGAGAAAAGAGGAGTTTTGTGGACAAAATATCTACTTACTCTTTATATTCAAGTATTCCTTCTCCTCAATTGGGCTGCAAATAGTGTCATAGCCAGGAGTATGAAACTCTTGATCTCACAGTGTATGTTCAGTGCAATTGTAGGCCTGTGTTTGTTTGTTTTATCTCATGGTACAAAGCCCAAGCCATCTTGCTGTTAGAGGGGCATCTGGTTAAAGAGCTTTAATAGTTCAAGGGAAAGTTTTCTCAGTTGCTTGGTGAGTTGATGGGGACTGTCAGTTCTGAAGCACAGTGCAAATGTGCTAGCATATGGACTAGGGGCTAAATTTAGATCTTTGTTTACACTTAAACATTTTGCAGTTTCACAGTAAGAGCTATGGAGGGCATGGAACAAATTATTTTGATTACCTGTAAATAATCTTAGATGTTATGCAAGTGTTATGGATTGTTCTGTTTTAAACCAAATACTGATACTGTGTTTGCTCTTCAGCTGGCTCATTGCAGAGATCTTGAAAATCGTTCGATCATTATTAAATACTCGTTTACTTCTTTTTTTGCCACCAGAAAAATGAGTTTGATATGTTGGCTAATGCTAAAATACTCCTTAGCGACTGCCTAGCTTGTGACAGTTGCATGACATTGGAAGAAGGAGCCAGAGTTTTCCAACAGAATCAGAAGGAGTTCTTTCGCATTCTCAACCTTAATAAGGTAAAGTGACCCAAACAATAACACACTGTTTTCTGTGAGGAGGAGGCAGTTACAGAATGACTAAGCAGCTTGATTTCCCAAGGCAGATAATGTGAAGATTTGTCAGGATATGCTTTTTCTAAAGAGGAAGTGAAAACTTTAGGCAACACAAATGTTAAAGTACTTCAAGTAATTTTGTACTAGAGTTGCAAGGTCACAGCACTTACTGTAAACACCAGAGGAAAGTTACTGCACCTGCAGAAGGAAAATGTATTGGCAATGTAATGATTTCATTACTGTACTAACAAATTATTCTGTAGTTCAGTGTTTATAGATATTCATACCTTCCTTACTAGGACTGTTCTCGGTGGTTTTGGTGCTAATGTATTTACATACAAACCTAGGAAAACATGTTTTTGAAAGTAGAATTCTTTTTAATATGTATACATTTTGTCCATAATCTTAGCAAACTGTGTAAGTGTTCTATTGCTGTCTTATTTTCTGCTTAGTTCTGTTTTTTCTGGAATTTGCTCTGTGTAGTGCTCAAATCTTTAGAACCTGGTATTAAATTAATTATTGTAGCTCTGCTCCAGACTTCTGTGCAAAAGCTACTGGAATTGAAACTTTTCCTTGATCTGTACATAGGTGTTATAAATACGGATTCGTTACACATTACTTAAATTTCCGTAGAAGGAGTTTAACTCTCCATACAGAACGATGTTGTCATATAGGAGAAAATTAGAAAAGAAAGGGGGAAAATAATCCTTTTGGGCCACATGGGTCCTGTTAAAGGTCTGAAGCCTCCAACAGCAAGGCAGTTGTCACAACTCCAGGGGTCCAAGTGAGGACAGTGAGCAAGGGGTAGTCATGAGCTCTTGAGTCAAGAGCTCTCCTTGAAGGGTCATTGCCCAGCACATAGATCAGTACAGACCGTGGCTCTGACCTTTGCAGGGTGAGACTTGTCTGTAGCATAGCCCTGGTTTGTTTTCCAAGGGTTCCACTGGTGTGGAAAATGTCCCAGCTAAAACACAAGCTTAATCTTCAAATAAATGCCACAGTCATTAGAGCTGCACAGTGCCACACCACACACTGCGTATTTTCATAGGATTCCTCAGTTCCCACAAATGCTGATTTGTGGAGAGTCCCATCTTGCTGCTTTCCCTCAACAACTGCACTGATAAAGACACAGGAGTCTTAACAAAAAATCAGATGTGTAATTTGCTGGGTTGTATTTATAGCTTCATATGCCCCTGCTTCTGTAAACATTATTTATTAATGTTTAAACATCCAGCTCTTTTCATATTTGCTAGAATATTTCATCCTACTAGAACATCAGAGGTGCTGAATGGCCCTTAACTTTCCTTACGCCATGTGGAAACCACCCACAGGATTGTCCTAGGAGGGATGGATTTCCCTGAGTTATATAAAAGAAACATCTACAGATGATTGGAGATGAACACTGTCAATGAACACTGTCCTGCTGCAATTTGAGGGTTGTTTCACAGGGTTTTTAATGATCTGGCCCACTGAAGCATAAGAGTCTTAAGGAACAACTCCAGGAATGGGAAAGGAAGGGAAAGCAAGGAGCCTTATCCTGTTGTCATGACATATCTTTTTTTTTTTCCTTTGTTTCATTTACCAGAAATGTGATACCTCAAAACACAAAGTGTTGGCAGTGTCTATATGCCCTCAGTCATTGCCTTATTTTGCTGCTAAATTCAATCTCTCTGTGAATGAAGCAGCCAAGAGACTCTGTGGTTTCCTCAAAAGTCTTGGTAAGTTTGGGTTTATTAAGGTGGTGAAGCAGAAAGGGAGGGATTGTTTTGGTTGGTTTTGCTTTCTCAGCAGCCTTCCAGTACCTGAAGGGGCTGCAAGAGAGCTGGAGAGGGCTTTTGACAAGGGCATGGAGTGAAACAGGGCAGGGTTAGATTAGATATTAGGAAGAGATGAGGGTGGTGAGGACCTGGCACAGGTTGGCCAGAGGAGTTATGGATGCCCCATCCCTGGAAGTGTCCAAGGCCAGGTTGGATGGGGTTTGGAGCGCCCTGGGACAGTGGAAGGTGTCCCTGTCCATGGCAGGGTATGGAACTGGATGAGCTTTAAGGCTCCTCCCAACCAAAGCTGTGCTGGGATTCCATTTTGTGATACTTTGTTATGCAGTCCTAAGGTGCCAGTGCACAACCTCGGTCAGAATTTGAACTCCATGCTCTGTGAAATTACAACTGACCACCAGTGCCACATACACCAGTGTGAGAAACAGACTGGAGACATTCCCTGCTCACAGTAAAGGTCACAGAACAGAAGGGCATTGTAGAGCTGGCTCCAAAACCTTCGCTACCAAGAAATCAGGGGGAGCTTAGTTACAAGCTTTTTATAATTTGAGGGTGAAGGTAATTCTTATTCTAAATTCCTTTCAGTCCTTTTGACACATTGTATCTCTAGAAAATTCTCAGTTCTGGTTTTTTCTGTCATTTGAAATTACATGCAAGAGCTGTTGTATCTGCCTGTTTTATGTTAAAGTTGTATTTTCTTTGCTCATTATATGCAAAGTTTTAAATAAAAAGCAAAAGCCACTTTGCTTACAAGCTTTTCAAGGGATTTTTAATCTTGGAGGAAGACAAAGGACAGTAATAAACCTGTAAACTATTTCCTCCCATATGTATCTATATATATTCATTTTTCATGTATTTTATGATGCATCTCTGTACCCAGCGTTTATTCTTCATCTCAAGGCATTCCTAAGTTCTGGTGGGCCCCAGTTTTCCTAGAATGCATTCATTATCTACACTCACTTCTGTGGGGATGTGCTCAGTGTTACGTAGGCATATAGGGAGTGTGTTGCTGAATGAGCAGCCAGAAGGTCTCTGCTGTGTTGGTGATATGCTCCTGTACCTCTGCAGACAGCTTGAGCAGTAGAAGATATGCCTCTCAGCTGGATATATTTTTTTGTGACTTCAGCATGTCTTGAAGAGAACACTGCTTTACAAGAGTCACTGCTTTACAAGAATCACTGCACGTCACCCAGGAGACGTGACATCCTGCTTAATTAAACTAAAAGTGATAGATGCTGAGTGGCAAAGTGCTCAGAAGGAAGCAGAGAAGTGTTTGCAGTGCTGCTTGCAGCATTAACCACTTGGTGGTCCTTTTAAACTCAGGATATAGAAGATGTTTTTCCAGTGTATGGCTTTTATTTATGGCTCTACTATTTGTGAAAATTTGCAGAGGGGAAGGAATATACCTGTTGATCCTTCAAGGGTTTTCATAGGCCTGGAACTTTGAAAGGGGTTTGTGAGGTGGAAAACATTTTAGTAATTCTCTGTTCCTTTCTGCTTGCTTCCCTAGGGGTGCATTATGTATTTGACACCACTATAGCTGCAGATTTCAGTATCCTGGAGAGCCAGAGGGAATTTGTGCAGCGGTACCAACGGAGGAACCAGGAGGAACATGCCTTACCAATGTTTGCCTCTGCTTGCCCTGGTGAGAACTGATTTATCCATCCTTCCTGCCCTTCAAACTGGTCTCGTGGTCATTGGAACTACCAAGGAGCTGAGGAAAGGGTGGCTTCCTTTGGGAGCCTTACATAACTTAGAGCATTTCTCTTTTGGTTTTGAGGGACACCAAACACACAGTATTTGTTCCCAGTATCACTGGTCACCCTGAGTCCATTGCAGTGCTTGGAACTGAGAATCAGAACTGGAATGGAGGAGTTAGTGGGTGCTGCTTGTGTGTTCAGACCATAAAGTTTAACAGGGCATTTCGTCATTGAAAAGAATCTTAAAGGAACTTTGATGTAATTAAACCACGACCTCCATTATCTTAAGCAAAATCTAGAACTTGCCACTTAAGCCTAGGGGAAAGTAGCAAGTGACATTGCTTGTGATGACTGTGAGATGGTTAAGTCTGACACTTGGAAAGTAATTGTCACATGAAATGCCACAGACTTGACTCGCTAAATGTCTCACTTCTGAGAATCTTGCACCTGAGAATGTGTTCTGTTATGAGCAGAACCTGCACTTGTAACAACTGAAAAGATGCAGAACACGCAGTCACTGTTTACTTTTTCCATTTTTTAGCACAGCACCATTTGAATTCAAGTAAAAAGTTGTATTCCTAAAAAAGAAGTATCAAAAAGGAGATAGAAGTAACTCCTTTGCCTAACATCCCCCCTCAAATTCACCCTGAAGTTCACAGTGTTGTTTTTCAAAAGGCTGATAAAAATACCAAAATATTTCTTGCTAGCTTTGAAATAACTCATGGGTTGCATTCGTTAAAGAAATGGTAGAGCGATGATGAGTTGCAGTTGGTGATCCTCAAAACCTGCTGTTGTCATTTATTTAAAGTTTAAATACTGCTATTTGAATTATACTTGTATTTTTGTTCTTTCTGTGTATTTTGTAGTGGGTTATGCTTTAAGTACTACATATATGTATTAAAAAGATAAGTCTCTTTTTTTCTGTTACTGTTATCTTAGTGTAACCTCTTATCTTCAGGAGCAGACATCCTATATATTGCCTTTTTTCATGTAAAACCTGTGCAGTTGAAACACCCCAGTTACTCAGTTTTGTTGTCTCTTATGTGCTTTAGGTAAAATTCAAAGACTGAGGATTTCTTTTAGAATTTCTGAGATAATTTTAATTTTCTTCATCTAGAAACAGAGCTCAGGTTATCTGCTGCTCTCAGTGGAAATACTTTAAAATAGTTAATGGAGCACTCTTCTTGTCCTTGTCTGGTCTGCATAAGATAATTTCTGGTTTCATTGCTGGTTTTGGTGTCAGCTCTCTGTTGTGATAGAGATGGTAACAGAAGCATGGGTGCTTTCCATTTCTGGGAAACTAACCCAGAATATCACTGTAAACCCATTTTAAAAACATGGTTTGTTTCTTTGTCAGCAATTAGAGAAAGCCAAAATCCCGATTAGTCATCTTTAAAGTGAGGTTGTTCACCGTGTTTCCTGACCTTATTTGTCTGAGTGCATTTTCTGTTCCTTCTTCTCCTTCCTCTTTCTACCCCCAGATTACATAAATTTGTCCCAGAGATGTTGTTTACTGGGTGTGTTAATCACCAAATGGTTTTTATATAGCTCTGTAGATGCAAGGTCAGTGTGAACTCAGGTATAAATGCTTTACTCTTTTTTTTATCTTGATGTGTGACTTTGCACAGACCTATCACCCTCTGCAGCACTCTGAGGTGTAACATCTACCATGGGCAAAGAGCAGAGCCTGCATAGTCCAGAACCTGAGAAAAGGTGTTCTATTGTCCCTGTCTTAATTGTTCACCTCCTGCTGCTCTCTGGGGAGAAAGGGAGCTCATGTTTGGTTTGTTTCCTGTTGAAAGAACAGTGGTGTGACTACTGATCGTGTATGTAATATCTCAAAGTAATCAGTTCCCTTCTGTAATGTACCAAGGTGGTGAGCAACATGAAACCCTTGCTCTGGAAAATCCAGTGTTTTTAAGGCACTGCCAGCCTCTGTGTACTCCCAGAAAAGCCAATGGGGCAGACTTGCAGCAGCAGGAAGAACATAAGTATTGAGGATTCTAATGCTTTTGTCCCAGTCAATCAATTTCCTTTTCCAGGAATGGGGTTTTACAGTAGCAAAAGTTTTCTTAGGTTTTTTGCACTTCCTACAGATATATAGTTGCATCTCTGTGATCTTACAATAAACCACCAAAAATAACATGTTCTGAGCTACATCTGCAAGAATTTATAGGGTGATTTATAGTGCTTTCTTGCTCTTTGATGCCAACATAAGCCAGCAAATGGCCAAGAATCCAAATGAATTTATGAAGGGTGTAGGTCTGGATGAGTGCAGGTGTACCCTGATATAAGAATAGGGTATCTGAGGTTTTCCCTCACTGTGGCTCTGGAATTCAGCCCTGTGATGAGTGGGCAGAAACAGCAGTGTGTGTGTGGAGTGGAGATAAATGCTTGCTCACCAAGGCTGCCTATACAATTAACCAGTGACTAATGAGACTAGTGATCTTTGGGAGCTGCAGCTATGAGACACTTGTTCCATCCACTGCAAGGACAGAAACAATTTAAGGAATTGCTTCAGACAATACCTGTCAGAAGTCTCTTGGGATTGAGTGAAATTTCCTTACAGTTCATGACTAGAATATCCAAAACGTTGCAATTCCAGGAACCAGCCTTATAGCAGGAGTGCTGGTGTGATTAATGGTTTTTACAATGGTAAGTACAAGGTTTTTAAAAACTGTCCCTGTTTCGTTTGAAGCAGTTTTTGTTGTTTAGACAGCACTTGAGACTAAAGCCATTTAAGCAGTAGGATGTACCTATCATGCCCAGTATGCTAATACAGCTTTTTACCAAGCACCAGTAAATTCAGTGCTTTTTGCAGGTAATGTCTTGGACTTAAAGTCCCAGTTGAAGGTGGTCATTAGGCAAACTTCCAATTCAGAGTCTGGCAGTTCAGTACAGTCCTGATGGGTAAATCCGTGGTCCTCAGCTTTTCCTCCAGCAGAAATGAATGCTTGTTGAAGATGGTGTATGCCTTGGAGATTTTTCATGGAAACCAGCTTGAAGTCTGTACATTAACAAGATTTGGGACTATTTAAACAGCTGGAGGATCCTTGGGTTTTCCTAATACTTAGCAACTTCTCATTTTCATCAGTAAAATTTTATTACACTGGGAAAATTCTTTCTCTGCTATAGAGAGACAAACCATCTGAACACTGCTTGCATCCCAGTTTTGTGCTGCTGTTGGCATTTGTGCTGTTGTTCTGACTTAAACAGTACCAGGTGTTTTTACGTAAGTGGTAATTTCAAGCTTAAAAATTAAGCTACAGGTTTTCCCCTTCCTGGGCAGCGTGTACTGCACAGCAGTTTCTCTCTTTTATGTAATCACTAATCTGCCTGAAGATAAAAGCACGATTTTTTTTCCACAATTTCTTAGCACCAAAAGCAACACACCTGCCTCAAAGGCTGGGCCTGACTCTCCTGCACAATGTAGGTGTCATGTAGATGAAAAAAAGCTCTAAACCCTTGCTGTGGAATATTCTGGGCTTTTCAGTAAGAGCTACAGAGCCTAAGAAAGAATTGCACACCCTAAATACCTTGATTTGCTCATTTGCCAGTGGGGAATAATACAACAGCTCTGGATGTTGGGGGTGCTGTGGGTATCTATAGCTTATCTCAGCTGGAATGCTGAAGGGATCTGGTGAAAGGGAGGGGGATTCTTGAGTAACTAAAGACAGAGTGTTGCATACAGAGAGATTTCAGGTGGTTCCTGTGAGTGTGGGGGTGTTTCTGAAGGTGTGGCTACTCTAACAATAGTAAAAGAAGCCATTTTTTCCTAGGCTTAATCCATATGCATCTTGTGATAGTGCTTTCATGTGACTCTTTGTTCTAGGAGGAGGCAAGCTGGGTGTGTGGATATTAAATCTCAGGCAACAGCAGGTTACAGCTAAGCAGCCAAACAGTGCATTTGTTGTAGTATCTGCTGATCCAAGGGCTGAGGTCTAGAAGGTCAAAATATCCCTGTTAGCTGGGGTCTTGTTCTTCCTGCTTTGTTAAGTCTGTGCATGAGGAAGGGGGGTAAACAGGTCATGAAGTCCACAGTGGCCCTTGGTCTAGAATTAATGACACAGTGAATTATTGATTAGAGCATTATTAACAGAGCCATAAAGTTTCCTGCAGTTCTCAAGGTGGGGTTTCCAGCCTGTACAGAAATGTCCTGCCTGTTGTGAAGGTGCCATCATTTTTAGGAGCTGTTGTGTGGCTGCTGCCCCTTGCTGTGCTTATGGGCCACTTCTCTCTACCTGTAATTTTTTGTCGTTCCAGGTTGGATCCGATATGCTGAAAGGGTACTCACCAACCTGGTGACTTCTCACATTTGCACTGCAAAGTCTCCACAGCAGATCATGGGCTCCCTAGTGAAGGGCTACTTTGCCAGGCAGCAGGTAAGTAATTCTGATTTATTTTTACTGTTATATTCTTCTAAATAGAAAAGATGGGCTTTAATACTGAAATACAGATCTTAGTGTATTACATTTGTCCTTTACTTGAAGAAGAAATGGTGCTCTGCTGCTGTACAAGTGCCCATGATGAGAAGAGTGTGCAAAGAACATCATTTCATACAGTGCAGTATGAGCTGGCAGCAATCCTTGCACCCCCAGTGCAACATGGATTTAGATATTTATGGGTAAAGTTAAATCCATAGTTGTTGAAGGTTTTTTTGTGAAATGCTGCCTGTGTAGTTCTATAGCACAGCCAAAACAGGAGTGGAGGAGAATAATGTGAAAATTGCCCTGTTATCTGGGATCAATAAAAGCATTGTATCCTAGGAACTAACCTTTTTATCTTCTCAAGTTTGCATGTTGAAAAAATTGCTGTCCTTTATGTATCATACTTAAATGGAACTGCAGCCACGTTCTGTAGGGAAGGGTTGCTGTCTGCACATGGACAGACAAATTCTGGAGGGCTTGCTGTGGGTGAAAGTGAATGAGTGACAGCAGCCAGGACTCTGAACTCCTAACTTACATTCACTTTCTAAGGCAATCAAAAAGCTGCAGAAAATGTGGTCTGAGGGAATAAGGTCCAGCCAGAAGACAGACTTCAGAAGTTTGTTGCTGATGCTTTGTGACTTCTGGCAAATCATTATCTGTGTGCAGCATTCTTTAAATTTACTGGGTAGGGACTTGTTCCTCATATTGCCTGCATGAGGTTTACGTCACTATTTTTTTGTCCTTGTCATCCTTCAAGCTGTCTTTTGCTCTTTGCTGAATTTGCATGTTCTCCCTTCTGTTTTCCACAGAACTTGTCTCCTGATAAAATTTTCCATGTAGTTGTGGCACCTTGTTACGACAAAAAGCTGGAAGCCTTGAGGGAAGATTTCTACACTGCCTTGTATAATTCACCAGAAGTTGATTGTGTCCTGACATCAGGTTAACTTTTTTAAACTTAACCATCTATAAATATAGAAGCAAATCACCATTTTTAGAATAACCTTTATGCCAGAGTTTGCTTTTTTCAAGTCTGCTTTAGTCATAAGGTTGGCTTTTTTTCTGCTTTAAAAATTAGTACATTTTTTTGTGCTCCTGGGAGTACAGATACTGCACAGGGAAGGCAGAGTGACACATACTTCCCTTCTAAGCTGCTGTTAATCTGAAAAATCAGGTATCTTGCCAGCCTCTTGAGGAAGGTAAAAGTTATGCAAATCCATACTTAAAATTATTGTCTGGCTTGTCTGTGGTCATTATTTTATCTCCACTGGAATTATTCCTAATTTGTGGCACCAGTTGCCTTTTGTTGAGGATCTTGTCTTCAGCCTTAGTGTCCATACTACATGTCCTGCAGTGTAGTTTGGGTATTTCCAAACTTGGCCTAACAGGCTGAGGATTTAAGCAGAGGTTGGGCAAGCTGAAGGCCCCTTTTCTTTGGGGCTGGAGGTGTCAGACTTCTCAGTTACTGGAGGGAAGTGACTGTAGGAAGAGCTGGAGAATGTGACACGAAGCACATGCAGGTGTTGGGACGTTGATCTGAAACAGAGGCATAGTGTGTGTTGTGCTTTGTGTAGAAAGTAAAATGTCATGTATTTTCCTACAGGTGAAATTGTCCAAATAATGGAACAGAAAAATGTGTCTATGAAAGATGTGACTGAAGTAGCTGTAGATAGTTTGTAAGTAGTTTTGTTGTGGATTGCTTCCTTATTTTGATGACAAATGACAAGTTGGTGCGTATTCAAGATAAATGTAAAGCTGCTTAGAAGAATGTTTTTTCTTTTTAGAGAAAAAAACCTGCCTCAAAGCCTGAGTATACCACAGCTTCACCCTTTATATAGTGACAAAACCCACAAAAATATTCTCTTAGATGTTCACTGCTATATATAAAAGTAATATGAAACAGATAACATAAACCTGCATGTACTGTTTAAATACAAGGCAGATAATTTGAGGTAATGAAGTTATACATTAACTCCTTTAAAATGTATGTCTTGAAGATTTGTGTAGCTCCTGATTTATATTTTAATGCAGTAATAATAGATTTGACTGTATCAAGCTCAAGCCTTGCTAGTAAGTGTGACTGACTGGGGGTGTTGACCCTGTTCAGAGCTCTCCTGTGCTCCTTGTGTAAAGCCCAACAGTCTGATCTGCCCCATCCAGCTGCCTCCCACAAAGCTGCTGGGACACAGTCCTGGGGCTGACCATCTGCTCTGGGCTCCCCTCTCTTTCACAGCAGCATCCTGACAGGAAATTTCCCCTTCCCCAATATGTTCATGTAGATTGCTGGAAGCAGCACCCTTTCAAGAAATGGTAATTAATTGGTTTTTATACTGAGGACAGCAGTCAGTTTTTCAAGATGAGATAAAACTGAACTGTGCTTTAGATGAGAAGCACACAAAGCATTGGAGAGGTTTTGTTTCCATCCCTTATGCCTGGCTCAGGGGGCAGCATGGGTGGTGTTTAATTCTCAGACTTAGTTACAGAGGCTGCTCCCCCTGATCTTGGTTCAACTGTGACAGATGTTCCTTGGTATCTTTCCAAAGGGGTGGTAGTGGAGCAATAAATGTGCTGTCTTGCACAAAACAGAAAGCTCTGGAAGTTTTGAAAAATCCTTTTCAGTTCCAGCTAGTATTCTGCTTGGACCTAGAGTGGAGAAATTTGAGTGGGTCAGTTGGGAACATGTTCACAGCTGTGTTTGTAGTACAGCTCCTATGATTGCTTCTAGAGATTGTCACACACAGTGAGAATGAATAGAGTTCTTGCAGGCATAATCACATAGAGACAGACATTTAATTCTGTATCAGAATCACCTAGAGAGAGTCTTTTAATTCTGTATCAGCCTGTCCAGTAAAAGGACAAGTTGTTATTCAGAATGTACCTGGTTTATTAGCTCAATTTATAGAATCATAGCATATCCTGAGCTGGGAGGGTCCCACAGGATCACCCAGTCCCACCCCTGGCCCTGCCCAGACCCCCCAACAACCCCACCCTGGGCATCCCTGGCAGCGCTGTCCCAAAGCTCCTGGAGCTCTGGCAGCCTCGGGGCCGTGCCCATTCCCTGGGGAGCCTGGGCAGTGCCCAGCACCCTCTGGGGGAAGAACCTTTCCCTAATATCCAACCTACCCCTTCCCTGGCACAGCTCCAGCCTTTCCTTGGGTTCTGTCACTGTGACAGAGAGCAGAGATCGGAGGTGCCCCTCACAGGGAAGCTGCAGATCCAGAGACTGACCTCAGTCTCCTCCAGGCTGAACAAGCCAAGTGCCCTCAATTTATGTTGGAAAATAATTTTTAAAAGGACTAATCTGATAATGCTGGTTCAACCGTGAGATGTAATGACATAAATTTTTACTCTTCCGGGGTCTTAAAAGTAGATCTTGCAGAGAAATTTAAAGAACTTGAAGTCATCCTCTTAAGTCCCAGCACAGCAGCAATTTGTGATAAAGTGCTTGGTATTAAAAAAGTTGTATGAATAAAGTAACTTGTGGGGGAGAGGTGAACTTCCAGGAGATGCCCTTGGGATATGACCTCCCATTTTCTCTCCTGAACCACAGTGTGGCACTTATTTTCAGGGTACACTGTTGTAACCTGGTTGCAGCTGTACTGATTTGGTGTTGCTTTATTGGCACAGTGTTACAGACAAACAGTTTCTAAAGCAGGAGAATTGTCAGCAAAGACTTGTAACTTCTGAGGTACTTTGTATTCTCACAGGCAAAAATGATCATTTATTTAAATAATTTTTCCCCAATGGCTCTTGAGCAGTAAATAGCTGTTAACAAAACCTTCAGGTTGTGATGAAGGTGCACTCTTATAAATGACTGTTGCTTGATATTTCTGAACATCTCACTGCTGTCCTGAATAATTTACATTTTTTAAGCTGTAATAAATAAAAATGTTAATATGTTCTCACTTAGTGCTACAAAACACTTTCTGGTGGGGGAGATAGAGAAAGGGAGAAACACACTACTTTATTGAAGTGAAAGAATGAAATTTTGGAGTTGATCTTCTTTTCTGTTGTTTCCTAAGGTTTGATGACCTAAAGGAGGGAGATATAGTAAGGCACGATGGGAAGAGATCTGATGGTTACCTGGAGCACATTTTTAAACATGCTGCAAAGGAGCTTTTTGGCATGGATGTCAAGGAGATAACCTACAAAGCATTAAAGTAAGTTGGAGTTTTGAATCCTTGTTATGTAGAATGGGTGAGCTAGAACAGAGTAGGGTATTTTCAGTTGGAAGAGACCCACAGCAATCACTTGGTCCAACTGCCTGAGCACTTTGGGCTACCAAAAGTTAACGTGTGTTATTAAGGGCTTTGTCCAGATGTCCCTTAGGCACTGAGAGCCTTGGGGCATTGGCCACCTCTCTGGGAGGCCTGTTCCAGGGTTTGACCACCCTCTTGGCAAGGAACTGGTTCCTGAAGCCCAGGGACTTCCCCTGCTTTGATTGATGTTGCAGTGAAAGCAGCTGGTAGGCTATAAACCTGCTCTAAACCTGCAAGTCTCTCACTGTAAATCAGCTCCTGCTGGTACTCATTTTATTAAAAACTTACCTGCAGTTCCACCCCAACTTCTGCTTAACTCAGTGTAGAAAGTGGAAGAGTTCACCTTGTTCTCACTGTTACACTTGTTCTGTTCTCTTTAGAGCATCTGAATACAAACTGACACAGTTGGATTGTTCCTCTGGGAATGCAGGGGGTTAAAATGTTCTCTGTGTATCTTGACAGGAACAAGGACTTTCAAGAAGTTACCCTTGAAAAGGATGGGGAGACAGTGCTGCGTTTTGCAGCCGCTTATGGCTTTAGAAATATCCAAAACATGGTCCTGAAGTTGAAAAAAGGAAAGTTTTTATACCATTTTGTAGAAGTCCTTGCCTGCCCAGGAGGTAAGAATAATTGTGGATCCCCAGTTGTTCTGCACATAGATCTTGAATCTCAAAGGAAAGCTGCCTCACAGGCAGGCACTTCATTTCATTCCCTCTTAATTCTCTTCTTAATAACTTAAAATCTCACTATTTAATGAAGGGTCTAAAACACCAATTACAGGTGCAGGGTTGGCTCAAAAAATGATTGAGTTTTCTAAAATTAGCCACGATGTTATTTGTTCTCTTCTGACCTATAAATAAGTGCCAGCACTGTGCTGCCAAGCCTCAGAGGAAGTTCTCTGAAATGGTGGTTGTCAAGGGCAAGAAAAGACAAGGAACATAATTAGGGTCATTAAACCATGGAGAATACAGAGAAAGATTGTTGATATGGAAACCTCATTTCCATTAAGATGATGTTGATACAGGAGTCACTTTAGGTAAATACAAATTATAACAGCGTGGGGGGAAGTTTAAAGAGAAAACTTCTTTAGAGAAGTGTCAAAAAAGAATTCTGAGTTAACAAAGACTTTCTTTTCATATCCAATCCTCCATCACCTTCCATCTTTTTAATTGATTTTTTTCCTAAGGATGCCTAAATGGAAAGGGCCAGGCACAGACTGAGGATGGCAAACCAGACAGAGCCCTGCTTGCCCAGATGGAAGAGGTGTACACTGCGATTCCCGTCAGGCTGCCAGAAACCAACCTGCAGGTACAGAAGATGTACCAGGACTGGCTGGAGGGCATGGACTCCAAGAAGGTCCAGGACACTTTGCACACCACGTACAGTGCTGTAAATCAAAGCACGAGCAGTTTGGATATCAAGTGGTAACGGCTGAAGGTGCAGAGCCGTGCTGAGGTCATGGGGCAGCACCGGAACCCTCTGTGCAGTCACGGCCGCTGGGCACCGGCGAGGGGGTGAGTGAGGCTCTGCCCAGCTCGGGATTGTTCTTGGGAAGAACCACTGCTTTGCAAAACCACAGAAGTCTCCAAAAGCCCTGGTTCCTGCCGCTGTCATTTAACTTTCACTGTTTGTCATTTCCTGCCTACAATGGATTTCTTCATTCAAAAATCTGATCTGGCAAGGTGCATAAGCCCTTTCTGCCAGGGACAGGGAGTGTCATTCCTGATGAAGTTACTCCCTGAAGTGAAGGGTTCACTGCACAAAATGGGCTCCTCCAAGAGGGTGAGATGATTTTACTCCTAGGTCTGCAATCCCTGTCATCACAGGAAAACAGTCAACAGAAATTTCAGTATTGATGCAGTTGGTGTGAAGTAACTTGGGATTCACTTGCCTTGTTAAGGAAAAGGCCCTTTTAAAGGCCAAGTGAGTATATGGAGAGATGTAATGAATTTCTATAAGCCTTGTATCCATAATCCAGCAAAAAATACTCAGTTCCAAACTAGCCACCATTTCTTACTGATCTAATGTCACAGAATGCTTCACAGAAACTGAACCTGCGAAGCTAATGCTAAATGATTAATTTAAAATAGTTCCAAATAGGTTGGTTGGTACAAAAAGAGAACTTTCTTTCCTTGTAAGTTTTCTGCCAAGCTTGCAGCCAGGAGGAGTGGTGCTGCTGCTTGCTTTGGCTTCTCTCTGACAGTGAAACATGCCCAGATTGTTCTTTCATTTGTCTCTGTGTTGAAAGACTTCTGCAAAAAATAACTTCTGGGGTGCCTCTGAGAAAAAATACTGAGCAATGCTTGTGAGCTCATCAGAGTTACGATACATCAGCATCGTTAATTTTGATGCACTTATTTTTATAAATAGCTATAGAGGTTCATTTAACAGACATTGTGAAGTGGTACTGCCATGCAGCTTGTCTGCAACTTCCCCAGTTGTCAGAGAGTTATTCAAGAATGTGATGGACAAAAGAAATTAGACTCCTGCCAGACTTCTTCAGATTTTCCTGGTAGCATCAGATCTGTTCACGATTATTGGCTGTTGGAAGCTAGCAAAGTTCTAGCTTTCCTTATGCAGCCTGAAAGTGTGGATGGGCTTTTTTAACCATTTAATGCAGTTTGAATGAATCTTCTTGAAAATTTCTTTAATACTACAACTGCTTGTGTGAGTAAGAAATCCTGCAAAAACCTGTGTGTGTTTGAAATGCACATTTAACTTGGACACAGGGGAATGGGATACAGCATCAGGGAAGGTGGGGCAAGACCTGGCATTGGCTAGACCAGGGAGGCTGAAAAGGAGAGACACAATGAAGTGTCACCCTGCTGACAGGAAATAGCTCTCTTAATTGTGAAGCTGTTAATAATTGCAGCTTTCCATTGGACCTCCACCTAAATAACAAACCACTGTGCTTGGAGGGAGGTTTTCTTTCAAGTGCAAATGAATTAGATTACTGCACTACCTGAATGCCCACAACGAGATTATGCCCATGAATTAATAAATCAGCCTTTGCAAGTTGTTCTTTGTGGTAAGAACATGATGCTTAACGTGGTGCAATATCAGAACATCGACAGAAATCTACCTCTGTACGGGAAGGGGGAGTCCAGGAGCCGTGGGAAGAGCTGTGTGTAGCTGGAACTGTAATAGATGTCTGCTAGAGAAAGATGGGGGTGTTGTGTGACATTTCAGAACAGATTACTTTCAGAAGCAACATACACCACCTTCGGTCTGATTTTCTTTATCTGCCATCCTCCAAAAACTCCACCGGAATTCTAACGTAATAAAGTGGTCCTGTTCTGTTTGTATAGGCCTGTTTCTCTGTATACATGGTTTGTAGCTGGATGCATGTTTAAATTATATCACTGCTGCTCTTTGTACAGTGTGCTTATTTTTTTATGTGCTTCTACTGGGTGAAATGGTACAAAACCAGTTTGCTTTTCTGAGGAGATCTGCAGTAATCTACACAAGAGCTGCCTTGCTGTTCTGAAAGCAGAGCCCTGAACTGTTTGTACAATGTGATGGACCCTCCCCAGGGCTGGGTGGCACCTTGGCCAGTGTTTGCCTGCTGCACTGAAGGGCTTCGCTCCCTGTGCCGCTGGGGGACCCCAGGAATGGGCTGGGCAGTGGGTGAAATAAATCTGCTCTGCTCCCACTGCAAGGGAAATCAATGGCTCAGTGTCTAATACAACCTGTTTCAGTTGCATCCACCATTTCTTCCATCTGCTCAAGTGTTGTAACCTATTGAGGCAGTCACAGTGCAAAGAGCTGTTGATGATTTGTCTGCTTCAGAATTCTTTTTTAAAGACAAGGAAGGCATCTAACTGAGCTTGTAGTGGCTACACAGAATGTATTATCATTAGTGACCGAGGTAACTGACACTCGCCTAATTTTTCTTGTCAGCTTTTGTTTTATAAGACTTTTTGGAGTAAAATGTTTTAGTTTTTTAAAGGCTTTTTCTTGAAAGTGCCAGTCTAAAAGGAAAGGAAAGTTCTATCCCTTAAGACTTTCCCCCTTCACCTGCTTTCACTGAAATTTTAACATATATCAGACAACCTTGTTGCAGCTTCATATATAATGAAATACTTGCCTGAGGTTTGATTCTGGCTTTTAAATCTGCAGTTGCAAAGTCCGTTATTGCTGGCAATACGTGTTTGTAGCCATACTTCTGAAATTACAAAACTATTTAGTTCCCTGATTGGATTTTGGCTACTAATAATTTCTATTGCTACTGTCTTTTCAGCAACAGGAAAAGCTCCTGACATGGCCACAGCCATAGTGCTTTACCACTCCCTTGAATATTGTGCTGAGACAAGAGGATTTTTAGAGAATTATAAACTGGAGGGATTGTGGGAAAGGAATTAGACACATTAAATGAATTAATAAAATTGTCTTGGGATGTTCCTGACTTGAGCATGTCAGGTGCTGGATTCTTGGGGTTATACTACTTTACTCTGAGAGTGCTCCAGCGGGTTGCCAAGTCCCTTTGCCTGGTGCAGGAGGTTTCCCTCAGCCACAGCACCTGTGTGTGTCCCCTGTGGCCAATGACCTGGGCAGCCCCGGGCTGTGCTCTCCCCCAGAGTAATGCACGTATCCACATGCAGCAGTCTCAGCTGGATTATATCTGGATGATGTTCAATTACCCAAATTTCGGTGCTTTGTTTTCAAATGCAGCATGACCATGAGTTGTCGTCAATAAATCTCGGTACTCAATTCTGCGCTGATTCTGTCTCGTGTAAACTCTTTCAGTACACCTGGTTCCACACAGGAGCTTTGTCTAGGGCACTGAGCAGGAGTGCTGGCCACATCTGTGGCACCAATGCTGCATCAACACTTTATGGGAGCTCTGGATTACAGCTGCACCTCAGACTCTGGTAAATGAAAGGAGAAAGTTGCCAGATTGCTGTAGGAAATGGTAATTTGCTCTCTAGAATTGTAAATTAATATATTGAATCCTTGCAAGGCAGACAAGCCTCTGTGGCTTTAAAGCTTTTGTGCCTGGGGACAATGCTGTTGGTGCATGAAGCCAGCCAGTGAGAGTTGTGCTGAGGTTACTGCATAGAGTGGGTTAAACACTGGTGCACAGGGAAGGATCTTTATTTCTGTGTGGCCTGATCCAGCAGTTGGGGAAAGGATGAAAGTTAGCCCTGACATAGACAAGGGATTTTTTTCATCTGGAGGTTATATGAAAATTTAATGAATTGAGCAAACATTTTTGTATGTTCCTTGAGCAGTTGGGACCTGGATTTCTACTAAATTATAACTCCATTTGAAGGTGTTCTGTGGTTTTTTTTCAAGGGCCAGCAAGGCAGGGTTACCTGGTCAGAGGAAAAGCAGGAGGAGGAGGAGTTGTTGTCACAGAGCAGGCTTGTTCCTGTTGCTGTGTAAACAAGTGACTAGTAGGACAGGTTTGGAGGAGGGGAGCCAAGGTGTTAAGATGACCTTAGCTACTCTGGAAATGAAAAATAACCACTGGGGGGTTGTGTTAGAAAAGCAGAGGGAATATCTATTTAAATTGTGCATCAATCTGGTATCATATCCATTCCAAAACCACTGCATTTCCGCCCTTATTTTCCAAGTCAGTAGTTGGGTGCATCTGAAAAATGTCCAAATTCTGCACGTCTGCCTGGTGAAATTTTCCACAGTGTAAATGCCTTTTTTTTCCCCACTCCCCCCCCCAAAAAAAATACTTAATGTAAAACAGCAGTATAATACAATGAAAGACCTAAATAAAAAGTAATAAGAATTATTTAAAATCCTTTGTCACATTCATTGCGTTGAACAAAACTGGGCAGAGCGTGACGCAGTTCGGGTCACGGAAACGCCCGGAGCGTCCCCGCGGTCCGGTCCGCGCGCCGGGGGGGGAGGCAGGAAAAAGAAGAGGGGGAGCAGGTTCTACCGAGATTTGAACTCGGATCGCTGGATTCAAAGTCCAGAGTGCTGACCATTACACCATAGAACCGGGCGGTGCCTCTTCCTTCTTCCAGCCCCGCTAATAAATCCATAGCAAACAAATCCCGCTGGGAAATCGCTGTCCTTTCTGCCCTTGTGCCTAGGATGACCGACAGGAATTGAACACGACCTAAATATCCATGTTTGTCCCGAGTTTCTGCAATATTCGTCGTCTTCACAGACTCACGGAATGGTTTGCGTTGGAAGGGACCTTAAAGATCATCCAGTCCCAAGCCCCTGCCGTGGGCAGGGACACCCTCCACTAGCCCAGGTTGCTCCAAGCCCTGTGCAACCTGACCTTGAATATTACCAGTGATAAAGCATCGAGTTTCTCTGGGCAGCCTGTGCCAGGGCCGCGTCAGCCTCACAGGGAAGAATTTCTTCCCAATATCCCATCTAATCCTCCCTCTGGCAGTGGGAAGCCATTCCCCCTCGTCCTGTCACTCCAGTCCCTTGTCCGAAATCCCTCTCCAGCTCTCTTGGAACCCCTTTGGACACCGGCAAGTCACCCCGGTACAGTGAGGGCAGAAAGCAAACATGAACACTGGGAGAACATCTGCTGTCAGAGACACCCCAAAACCTCATCCCCGCCCCAGAGCTCAGCAGCTGCCACCATCTTTGCTGATGCAGAATTTTAGAACCGTGTTTCCACACAGGCGATTCAAAGCATAGAAATAAAAGGAAACAATATGCTGTGACGTGTCTGAGATTCTTCAGATGATGTGTGTCAGAAACTACTAACCTGGCTTCAATAAATAATAGATACGGGGGGGAAAAAAACGGGAAAATGTTCCCATTGGTTACTCTTCTGCTTTGGATGCGTTTTCCACGTGGCATGGGATGTTTATGGCATGGGATGTTTATGGCATGGGATGTTTATGGCATTCTCACAATCCATGAAAAACGCCTTGAAGTCACTTTCCACGGTTCTGAGCACCGAAGAAACCTGCCCGCGGCAAAAACGTTCAGGTTCCACCGAGATTTGAACTCGGATCGCTGGATTCAGAGTCCAGAGTGCTAACCATTACACCATGGAACCGCACAACGTGGTCCCCCGAGCCGCGCCTACTGAGCCAAATGCACGGGAAAAGCATTCCATACGATTGTTCTTTCCATGGATTTGTAACCAGAATCCCCGCCTTGTTCCTTCATGTATTCTGCACGTACTCGCTCCACGCAAAAATCCCACTGTTTATTTCTCACATTCTACAGCCCTGAAAACAATGCCC
This sequence comes from Corvus brachyrhynchos, assembly GCF_000691975.1. Taxonomy (NCBI): domain Eukaryota; kingdom Metazoa; phylum Chordata; class Aves; order Passeriformes; family Corvidae; genus Corvus; species Corvus brachyrhynchos. The sequence continues at coordinate 962,924 of NW_008239785.1, read as the reverse complement.
ATTGTGAAGCGCTGTGGCGTTAAATAAGTTCACAGAGCCTTTCCCTCAGATCATGCGATCCAGAGGCCAAATACAGGCTTTCAATACCACGTGCATTGACATTTAAGTTTTCACGTTTGTTTTCCTTTTGCTTTCCTGCATTTTGTGCTGAGTCTCTCCTTGATATATTTGACATTGCCACAATGTTTCATTTAAACGGGCAAGACAGGGAAAAACTACAAATGTATGCAACGAGCTTGTTAAGACTAATTAAAGACACGGACCTCCTGGAGCGGGTCCGGACGAACGCATGAAGATGCTCGGAGGGCTGGAGCACTTCTATGAGGAAAGGCTGAGAGAGCTGGGGCTGTTCATCCTGGAGGAGAGAAGCCTCCAGGGGGACCCTGTGACCTTTCAATATATAAGGGAGCTTTCTTACGAAAAATAAAGAAGAAACTTTTTACCACAAGGTGCTGAGGCACTGGCACAGGGTGCCCAGAGAGGTGGCAGATGCCTCATCCTTGGAAACATTAAAAATCAGGTTGGACAGGGCTCTGAGCAACTTGGTGCGTCCCTAACCATGGCAGGGGGTGGGACTAAACGTTCTTTAAGGGTCCCTTCCAACCCAAACCACCCTGTGACCCTACGAGACCTTCCAATTACACTCGAAGAAAGGCTGTAGGCATCACACTGTGCAGTGCTCTGCCCGTCCTTTACTCGCACCCGCTGTACTGCGTGTCGCCAAGATTGTTTAGGAAAAAACAGCTGTCCTCGCACCGGCAACGCCACCGTCCCCCACACCCAAAAATAACCAGCAGAGAGGACGAAGCCGTCGGACGCTGTGCCGGCACACGAGGGAATAAAACCCAAAAACACTGTGCTAGCAGAGGATGGTTTCGATACGGTTCTTTACCAGATTTTTCACATATTTTTACGTGAAAACCCCAAAGAAATTCTTCTTCATTGGACCTAAATTACACAATCCTTAGTATGCAATCTCCTATGGGTTATCGATCCCTTTTCCCTTGATGCTAATTTGGTGCTCTTATCAATCTTTTCCCAGACCACGTGTCTCCAGCCACACCAGGCGGTAATGTTCATGTCCATTTATCTCCTCTGTATCTTCTGGCCACTCCCAACCTGTAGATGCATGTTAAACTCTCATAATCTGGGAATCTTCTTTTTGTTGACTGACACCGACCAGGCCCCAGCCAGCGAAACTCAAACCCTGGGTAAACAGAGTCTTTTGAAGAAAAGCTTCGATTCCCCTCCTCCTGGGCAGAGGTGAACAAACCCCTGACTAAAGTTAGTTAAAAAAATTATAAAAGTTGTAGCATTTCTAACAAAAGCAGGTAGTGGGGGCAGAGACAAGAGGAGCGCTATGGCCAGGGTTGCTCAAAGAGCTAGAGCCAAGCAGGGTAAAAGCTGTTGGGTGGGGCAGCATCGGTGAAAAAGTACCCTAGCAGAGGATGGTTTCGATCCATCGACCTCTGGGTTATGGGCCCAGCACGCTTCCGCTGCGCCACTCTGCTGCGCCTGAAAACGTTTTCCCCCGTCCCTCCTTAGAACAAACACGGCTACCGGATCCTCGCTCCTCGTCCCCCGTGCACGACCGCATTCCCTCGCTGTCCCTGCAGCCACGCGGTCCCGCCACAGCTGCCGTGTGCCGGAGATACACTCGAAATATGTAAGGAGTAATAGTCATAAGCTAAAACACAAGAAGCTTCACCTCAGCAAGAGGAAGAACTTCTTCACGCTGAGGGTGGCAAGAGCACCGGAACGGGTGCCCAGGGAGTGGTGGAGTCTTCCTCTCTGCAGACATTCAAACCCACCTGGATGCGTTCCTGTGTCGCCTGCTCCAGGTGACCCTGCCTTGGCAGGGGGCTTGGACTACGTGATCTCCAGAGGGCCCTTCCAAGCCGAACGATTCTGCGATTCTGTGAAACAACAAATGGCTTCAACTACCCGCATATCGCCCCTTTATTAACTAATATTAACTAATTTAGGTACGTCACCACGGAAAAGTGTCACATTCCCAGCTGCGCAGAGCCGAACACCGCTCTGAAGCCCGCCGAGGGTTATTGATACGGAACGGACCCGTGCGGAGCCCCCGGGCACGGCCCCCGCCCCAGAGTGCTTTGCGCGTATTTGCATACAGCAATACTCTTTGCATAACGCGAATTATGCCGGATTTTGGGTCTTCTTGCCCCCTCTCCGCCGGCCCCTGCCCGCCAGACTCTAGGCTACGCC
>NW_008239785.1:955569-960579 GCF_000691975.1 Corvus brachyrhynchos | reverse complement strand
AATTCGTGCTCGCTTCGGCAGCACATATACTAAAATTGGAACGATACAGAGAAGATTAGCATGGCCCCTGCGCAAGGATGACACGCAAATTCGTGAAGCGTTCCATATTTTTTTCGCCCCATCCAGCCCTCCAACCCTGGAAGAGGAAGCTCAGGGGTGGCCTTCGATGAGGCTCGGGCTCTGCTCGCAGGTAACAACGATAGGCGGGGAGGAGATGGCCCGGAGCTGCACCAGGGAGGATACAGGTCGCACATCAGGAAGATTTTATTCATGAAAAGTGTGGTTAAACATAAGAATTGGCTGCGCAGGGTGGAGTCGCCATCCCTGAAGGTGTTCAAGAAAGAACTGGACATTGCACACAGTGTCATGGTCTGGCTGACAAAGCGGTGTTTGGTCATAGGTTGGACTCAATGATCTCAGAGGTTTTTCCTGATTCTGTGATCCTGTGAGCCCCCTCTGGCGCCCCACCAGCTCCCAGGACCACCAGAGACACAGCCAGGATGACAGCGGGTCCCTTACTTCTTTCCTACATGGCAGGACCCATGCCAAGGTCCTGCTGGCCCTGAAGGCACAAGGACGGGCACTGAGGTCCCAGTGCCTTGGGAGGGTGTCTGACCTGGCTCAGCTCCTCGCTGCACTGCACAGAACATGTTCTGCCCAAGAGATCCAAAGGCTCAGGGCTGTACCCTGGCTGGATCCAGAAGTTTCCCTTAGTCCATGCACTGACTGCAGTAACAAATTCACTATGGTTGCTGCAGAGAATTGACTCACAAATGAGAGCGTTCGTCATGACCTTTCTGGCCCTCCAGGGACTTGCCTCCAGAGTCAGATTATTGTGCTGCCACAGGTTAGTACCTTTTTGTATTTCATCTTCTCCTCATTATCCCTTGCTTCCTCTGCACACAGCACAGTGCAGGTTCTGGCACTGCCAAGCTCTCCTGATCACTGCATGGCACACATGTCAGTGACGGGCATTCTCTATTTCTCACTATTGCCTTCTGAGGATTGTCTCCCCAAAATGGTTTTGTTTTCATGCAGGGTGTCTTAAGCAAAGCAGTGGGACTCTGCTCCACAGAACAGCAAATTCCCCTGGGCATTGCTTAGCTGCTTCCATGATGGAAGAAGTAGTTCTTGCTCAAGAACTGCATGTTCTGTAATTCACCTTCTTTCTCCACACTACAGGATCTCATTCTTGTGGGACTCAGTGCTGGCTACCAAAAGAACAGGGCAAGATTTGGCAAAAAGAGCACCACTGAAGGTACAGGTACAACCCAGAGTTATCAGGGGCCAAAAAGCTCAAGTGCCTTTGTCTAGAGGGTGTGTAGCAAAGCACTGAGTCAAGATGGACTGCTTCTCTAACAGATCTGCAGCTCCTGTAAGAAAAAGGAGAGCTCTTTTTCTAAGGTCTTTTATGAAGAGGTAGTGCTTTTTTGGCTTTGGAATTGGGGGTTTTGTTTTTATTCAGGCTGAATCTTGTGATGGGGTGAGTGAAGCTAAATGAGGTAGATGCTTTTTGAAAGAAAAAGCAGAACAGAGGCAGATGGTGAGGGGGAGAAAGCAAAAATAGGAAACACGAAACAAATATATTGTTAGAGATGCCATTTTTCTGTAGTAAAAATGCTTTAGCTTCTTGGTTTGCTTGACTGTTCCTTTTTTTTTACTTCACGTTTTCTGCATGTTTTATTGTGTGTTAGATACCACACAGCATAATTCAGTTTAAGATAAAAATTATTAATTCTTTTCAGATATGATGATAACAGATGAAAGAAGGAAGTTATTAAGCTCGTGAAAGAATTTAAATGTGATGAATCATCCAACCTCAGCAGTGAACAATAAATGTGAGGAATTCTCTGGTATTACTTGGATTACACTGCTCAAGGTGCAGTCCGAGAGCAGGTCTTGACTTCACTTTTCTTAAAATCTCTTAAAGTACTTCCTGTGTTGTATCATGAAGGCCCAAATGACCAGGAGCTCAGTTTGGAAAGGAGTGTGCTCTCTGAAAGCCTCCCCCTTTAACTGAGTGTCAATTCATCTTTTATATTCTGTTCTTAACAATTTGAGGTGTTCTGAAAGCACTAAGGACCCAAACACAAGCAAAGTCTCCTGCTGGAATGAATCACGTGGCGATAAACCTTGTGGTTTTCAGTTTTCAGCTTTATTCTTATTCCTATTCATTAAAGAGTTGCTTTGATTCTGTTTTGGGTTCAAACAGACTGGTTACAGGATGAGAGATGCTCTTTGAGGGGCTGATTCATGTCACTGCTGCGCTGTGTCTTTTAATGGGGTGTCGGTGTTGCATTGGAACATGGAAACAAATGAGTTTGTGCCAGTGCCCTAACTCCCTTTATGTCTAGAAATAACAATTATGTAACAAATGCAGAAAGCAAAGTGAAGACTCCCTGCAGTAGGACATTATGAAGTCCAAAATATTAAGAGGGGTCTGAAAGGGATTCTGTTCCTGGGGTGCACACACACCTGCTTAATGGTTTGGATTCACCCTCACCTTCCAAGTCCTTAAATCATGGGTAACTGGAATCTGGGAGAACATCCAGTGAAAGGTCTGAGCTTCCCATGCATTCTGGGAACAGGCTACTTGGCTAGATCAACTTGGTCTGTGAGGGTTTTATTCTATTACACAGATTCATTAATTACTATACGAAGAAGAAGTTTGCATTGACATTTCCAGGGAGCAGTTTCTCAATCCCATTTCACAAATACTCATAAAACACAAGATAAATGGGGTACTTGAACATTTTGCTGGGTTAACTGATGGTTTTTGTGGCAACACAGGGCATTTTTAAATGAAAATTACACTTCAGGAGGCAGAAGGCTTCTGGGGTTTGTAAGGTGCATTATTGCCATGCTTATGGCTGGGAGCTAAACAAGAAGATGTTTGCTCTGGAAACTACTGAAGCACAGTGAAATATTCATCAGCAGAAAGGTGATAGTACAGCCAGGATTTTCAATTGATGGAAGGGGAGAGAGCGAGCTGAAGTAATGTAGCTGTGAGACTGCTATACAAACCTCTGTAAATAAATATGTAAATATATATATATAAACTATATAAACCTCTGAAATTCCTTCCTGAGTGGATGCAGTTTGGGACTGGGAGGAGGCAGCTTCTGCACCTGGCCTTGGAATTTCATTCCTGAGTTGCAGCTGCTGCTTTGTAAGACACACTTCCTTGTACCAGCAGTGCTGTTCATTTTGGGATCTGCGTGAAACCGCTCAGGGGCAAAATATTCACCTTGCTGACAGAGATGACATTAATACAAATATTGGTGGGATTGAAAGCATTCCCAGTGCTGTGTCTGTCACACAGACAGGATCAGCTCAAGCAGCTGAAATAAACACAGGCTGGCAGATCCTAATGAGATGAAAAGAAATAAAAAAAACCCCTCACGAATATGGCAAATATACACTAATGTAATGCCTTTGGATTTTTTTCTTATGTAGTAATTAATTTTTGAAGACACTGACACCGACCTCTGTTTTTACATGCTATTTTTAACTTTATTAGCATGCATAACAGCAGTAGCTTGCTTAACTTAGTTGGCATAAAAGGTGAGTTGCTGCATAACTGGTTTTGTTTCCAAATTACTTGGTAGACATAAATGTTGCTTGTACCCTCTTGCTTCTCCCAGCAGCTTTGTGTTTTCAAAATAATCAGGAACCTTAAGCACACAACAGGTTCTGGTGTTAATACAGTTCTGTTCTTTGGAATGTGAATCTATTTGTACAAACAGTAACTATATTAGTGAAGGCAATCAGAAGAATTAAATATGAAAAGCCTCTAAAATAGTCCTATTTACTTGGAAACAGTATCACAGTAGGTATTTTACAGAAATAATGGTGAATGGTGAGAAATTATATTTAAATTAAATGGGTAGAGTGCAAGGGATTATCTTTACATATATGTATCATTGAGAATTTGGGCTATTTTGAGAAAAACTATAATCAAGCTACAACAATTCTTTTAAAATGTACTTCTCTGTGAACTCACATAGTAAAATGTACTATGAAAATCTGCTCAGAGGCCAAAACTGTAAATGATAAAAGACATTGAAATAGATTTCAGGAAGTGATGCTCTTTTCTTCAGTTCTTTATTTTCAAGTTATGTAAATGTTGGACAACAAACCAAAAAATCTGTTTTGATTATTCAGCTGATTCAGCAAATGCAAATAAATATTTTTATAAGCCTCCAGTTGTCTGCTGGTTCTTGAGCCAACTTGTTTGACTTGTTGCTGTGACTCTACCAAAGCGTACAGAAATGATAAAAAATAAATTGGCAGGTCTGATCTTCCCTCTTGTGTTTAGATAAAATTCTTCATAAATATTGCTGGCTAACTTAGTCTGTGTTTTCAGTTATTTATTTAAAAACGCAGGCTGTGTCAGCAGGAGTGTGTGGAGGTGCCAAGGACCTGCTGGAATGCAGGCTGTGTACATGTCACAGAACACACTGTGACAACAAGGGTTCCAAATTCTCACTGCATTTTCTTCCTCTTTGTGTCACCGATTTAGCATTTTAACAGGTAGGTCTCATTTCAAACACTTTTTGCTCTTCAGAGGAAAAGTCTTGTTTTGTCTCTGAATCTGGCCTTTCAGAAGGTAAGATAACAACACAGTATTTTGGATATTCTTCTTGTGAATTGCTGCTTATGCTTAGGAAAACGGTATATTTTTACCATACATAATACATATTTACCATACATAATACATATTTACCATACATAATACATATTACCATACATACGTAATTGAAACTTGTTATTAAATATTAAAAAAAACCATATTGGATTACCCCTACCCTCTGGGCTTCAGTGAAAGGCTGAGAACAGTTTTTACCTGAGCGCCACTGGCTGCTCCCTCAGAACGGGACTGGACTCATTACCCAGATTTAACGCTTAAACGCCGATTTTTAGCCATTTTCCTTAAAACCGGGTGCCGGGCCCCTCCCCGCCCTCACGTCACCTGCGCGCCATCAGCGCGCGCCGGCGGTCACCGGTCCC
>NW_008239785.1:954991-955435 GCF_000691975.1 Corvus brachyrhynchos | reverse complement strand
CATCCCACGGGCGCTGTGAAGCTTGTCTCCTCTCGGGCGGCGTGAGGTGGGCTTGTCCTCCCTCAGGAGCGGCGGGAGAGGCTGGCTGGGCTCCCCTCAGGGGTTGCATGAAGGGGGGGAATGTGTCTCGGTGTGTGTGCCCCAGGAGCGGCGTGGGGCGGGAATGCCCCTGCCCTCCCTTCAGGAGCGGCGCGAAGCGGGAATGTCGCCTCCCCTCAGGGGCGGCGTGAGGCGGGTATGTCCCCTCCTCTCCCCTCAGGAGCGGTGTAAGGCGGGAATGTCCCCTCCTCTCCCTTCAGGAGAGGCGGGAGAGGCTGGTCTCCCCTCAGGGGTGGCATGAGGCGGGAATGTGTGTGTGCGTCTCAGGAGCGGTGTGAGGCGGGAATGCTCCCTCCCCTCAGGAGCGGTGTGAGGCGGGAATGTCCCCTCCTCTCCCTTCAGGAG
>NW_008239785.1:954558-954968 GCF_000691975.1 Corvus brachyrhynchos | reverse complement strand
GGGGCCTGCTCTCCCCGCAGGGTTTGGATGAGGGGGGGAATGTGTCTCGGCGTGTGTGCCCCAGGAGCGGCGTGGGGCGGGAATGCCCCTGCCCTCCCTTCAGGAGCGGCGCGAAGCGGGAGTGTCGCCTCCCCTCAGGAACGGCGTGAGGCGGGTATGTCCTCTCCCCGAAAGGGCGTTCATCTCACGGGCGCTGTGAAGCTTGTCTCCTCTCGGGCGGCGTGAGGTGGGCTTGTCCTCCCTCAGGAGCGGCGGGAGAGGCTGGCTGGGCTCCCCTCAGGGGTTGCATGAAGGGGGGGAATGTGTCTCGGTGTGTGTGCCCCAGGAGCGGCGTGGGGCGGGAATGCCCCTGCCCTCCCTTCAGGAGCGGCGCGAAGCGGGAATGTCCCCTCCTCTCCCCTCAGGAGCGG
>NW_008239785.1:942502-953824 GCF_000691975.1 Corvus brachyrhynchos | reverse complement strand
CATCAGCCCCCGCTGTGCTGGCTCCGGACGCTGAGGTACCGCCTGTTGTTCTGAGCTGCCTCTCAATAAAGCCTCTCCTTTATTTCTAGGCTCACCATGTCCCTGCCAGCAAAGAGGTGTGGAAGGCCCCCAATGTTGTCTTTTCTGGAAAAGAAAAAGAGAAAGCAAAGTCTTGATAGAAGAAGGGGGAAAACAAGGATTTATGTGGGGAATCACATTGACCGGTGGCTGACACTTAAGGAAAAGTTGGATTTCAGAAACGATGCAGAAGTCGCAGGGTTTTTACTGGACATGTGAGTGGACTGTCACAATACTCCTCTGTTTGCTAATACCAAGTAAATAATTCTGGATGTTGATACCAATTGTGTATTTTCTTTCTAGGTATGACAGCTACAACCCGTTGTCAAAAGCTACGCTCTGTCCCCTCTCTGAGGGTGTGAGAAGGATCACTGTGAAGGAAGCAAGAGCGCTGTCAGCCAGCACTTCTTTAATAACAGCAGATGGAACGTTAGTACTGTCCTCTCCTTACTTGGGAAGGGTGGATGAAATCTTTTTCTTGGTACCACTTGAAAGACTGTAGCTGATGTTTAAAAATAATGAGGTAAAAGTTACTCATACAAAAAGAAAGTATACAGCTAATTTTAGTTAAATTGAAGATTTTGAATATCTTTTGTAAAGATTTTCTGTCTTTGTTTTCTTGTTTGTAGAGTTGAGTATATGACACTAGTGTAGATGAAACAGAGGCAGAACTTTTTGCAGAAGAAATGTTTCAGTTAACAGCTTGGGTTGTATTTGCAGGTATGACAGTGGTGACCAGCTGCTTAAAGAATCTGCTTGTTCTGGATTTGGAGATGTGAGAATTGTAACTGTGAAAGAGGAGGAAGAGATGCTGCCGGACTGCATGTTGACAAGGACAGCTGACACGTTAGTGATACTGTGGTTTTTTGCATGTTTTGCATTTGAAAGTATTTTGAATTGATTTTATTATCACGCTTAACTTCATTTATTAGAAACTCATATCTTTCATGCTCTGCTTCATTATCTAAAAGCACCTTAGTACATAATCAATGGTCCAGTCCTTCCGAAGCAAGAATCTGAAAGGGATGCTGGAAAAGTTGTAAAATTCCTGAGAGTACAAGCAGCAAATCCAGTGACTGCCTTCCTTAGTTGTGTACAAGGTTCATGAGTGCATAAGAAAATATCCAGTACTTTACATGTATCCCTGTCAGCAGTTAGGATTTTACAGTAGCACAGTGTCCAGGCAAGTGCAACTGCTTTAATGCTTTAACATTTCTTGAAAGAAAAATGTTTCATTTTTGACCCAGTGATGTTGCACACCAAGTGATGTGTTAAACTATCTAAAAATAGTGCCATGCTCAGCGAGGCCACCCCACCATCGACTGCTGGTGTCTGTTACTGCAGTGTCTTCAGTAACTGGGGCATTCCCAGTTGAGATCGGAGGAGCCTCCAATAGGTATGCTTGTCCATTACTTTCTCTTTAGGTTTTGATTATCCACAACAGTGTTACTGAATAATTCACCCATGTCTTAGTTTTCTGACCTTTAAAAAACTGTATCTTTTAATGTGTACAGGGAGACACAGAGACCATAGGACATTGCATTGGCATTGCATGATGTGTCCAAACCCCTCGCTAATATGGTGAAGTATGTCAAGTACCATGTTTGTCTGATTCTCATCATCCACTCTGGTTTTGCTTGTGACTTTCCTAATTGTTCTTACTTTTGATTTTAGTAGGTGAGCAAGTTGGGTTTTGGAAAGCAGTTCTTTGGCAGAGAAGAATCCTTGGAAGCTAGGTCAGGAGAAAATAAATATCAGTGCTGATGAAGCTGAAAAATTCAAGTACGTTCTTCAAAATAACGTTTTTCTCTGGCACTGTAATTTTAGTTTGGAGTGCAGCAGTAACTGAATTCCTGGGACTGATTTGATACAGGTGAGACAGAGGCTTTGTGTTTAATTGATTGCTTATTTCAGCCTTCTGAGATGTGAGAAATATTGTAAAAAATTCTTTGGTATGAAAACAACTTTGTTGCCCTAACAGATAAGGCAGTGAGGCTGTGGAACAGTCTCATGATAATAATGTGAAGATTCTAAATTCCACCAATTACATAAAATGCTGGACAAATGATCAGGCACGTACACAGTGGTAATTGTACAAGGCTAAGGAACAACAGCTGCCTAGGGATAAGGAGAGTCAAACATAAGAGGAGCTTAATGAGACAGGCATCCTAGGGCATGCTGTGTTATTTATTCCAGGGAATATTTACCTACCGGGAGTAGTTGTATAACCTCACTATGAGGAAAATGCTTTGTGTTTCAGTGTCTGAACACCAAATCAGTGGTGACACTGTCAGGTTTGTCTTTAGTTCACAGGAGAGCAGTGAGGCAGAGTGATGATGCCACTGAGGTTCTTACTGGCTGTGGGATGTACATACAAGGGTCAAGTCAGTTGCCCAAAGACGTGTTGATAGCTGAGCTTGGATCTTAAAAGCAAGACCAAACTCAATTGCTAAGTCACTGTTTTTAGAAATCTGGGCAAATAGAACTTAGTGAAGTTTCTTCAGAAAGGAACAGTGCTTATGTTAATGTATACTTTCTTCTTGTTTTAAAAGGTGTGATACTGCACTTCCTATTGAAGGGAGGTGATGCAGGCGGGTATTTCCTGCTTTCCAGGCACTTGAGTGTCATGTTTTCCTGTTGTTGTTTCAGGCTTTACCAAATATGTCTTTTCATTCTGTGCTTGTAAGAGTCAGGAAAAGAGCAAGGTCTTCTTGTAGGTGCTTTATTAGCACATTCAGCATTCATAGTCATAAAGCAGCTGTTGTATTCTAGGCTTTTTACTTTTGAGTCTAGTTTAGGTTGGCTAAACACTAACTATTAAGGAACTGCACACATCAAAGACAGTGGAGGAAGAGCACTTAAATTCAGCTTCATTGGTGGCTTAATGTTTGGTTTCTGGCTTGGTTTTAGTGTCTTGCCTGATGACATTGGCTTTCAGCAGTTGTTGTTGTAGGGAACTGAGTTGATGGAGAAACAGTGAGGGAGTCAAGTGACTTCAAGATTCCTGCCAGATGAAATGGTGTGGCTTTTTGAGTTGTGGCTGTTGTGAGGAGCTGGCATGTTGATAGAATAGGAAGAAAAGAATGTACAGAAATTCTGATTTAAAGTGGCATTACCAGGCAAAGCCAAATGGAAGGGTTACCAACCCTCATCCAGTAAGGTTCCTGAAGACATTCAGTCCTTCTCCAATGCTTCTTCTGTTATTGGCTTCTAACTTTAACATTGGAATTTAACCAAGCTAGTTTAAAATTCTTTTTCTGGTTTACATGTAGCAATTACAAAACTGTCAAAGCAGATAATAAACAGGTTTTTTTAATATATGTTATTTGCTCTAACATGGAATAGTGATGAGTCAAAGTAGTTGAACAGGGTTTTTTGAGGAAGCTTTGCGGAATTTGGGATTCTTCTACTGTTGTAGCAGTTGAATGATAGGGATTCAAAAATTCCTTTACCTGTATTAATAAGACAGATTCTCATGATAGAACTGCCCATGGCAGGGGCTTGGAATGAGATGATCTTTAAGGTCCCTTCTAATCCAAACCATTCTGTGATTCTATGAACTGCCTTTTCTGGAATTTGATTATGGACTGTATTTTTTTTTTCCTAATTCAGTAAAAAATGAAACAGAATACAAATACAAAATATATACTCTGAAGTGTCCCAGCAGTTCAGCAAGGAAGACTGAAGCCTGTAGGATGAGTTGGTGTCAGTCAGTAGTAAATGTTGAGTTGGGAAGCCCCAACTTTGTGGGAGGCTGCAGCTTGTCCCTGTCTCTCCTAAAATGGCAGTGGCAGCACCTTTTGTAATGATTTTTGATACACAGCTTTCCTCATAGCTGTGGGACTTTGCAAGACTCTGTATTGCAGAACTTCTCTTCATCTTGAGTAATGTGTTCTCTGAAAAGCCAATTACTGTCCAGACAAAGCAGTTGTAAAGTGTAATTCCCTTGGAAAGCGAATAAAAATCTCAAGGGAAGGTCCAGCAAGCTGTTAATGCTGAAGACTTACCATGAAAAGGTGAACAGCTGAGGAGTTTCTTAGCAAGCAGGAAAGCAAAACTTAAATTTAAAACAAAACGGAAAGAAAAAAAAAGCCTGATAAATATAACCTGCTTGGTAGGACAGCTTCCTGTGCTCTCCAAGCAAATCAATTTTCAAAGCTTTGTTTTGACTAGTTGCAATTTTTAATTGGCTTAAAAGATTCAGCTTGTACTGTTTTTGATCTTTAGTGTTCATAGTTTGTTTTTAATTAAAGAAGAAAAAAAAACCAAACAAAAAAAAACCCAAAACCCAAACCAGCCACCCCCCACCCCTGGCAAACCACAGTCTGTGGTTATTTCACTAATGTGACTTCAAAGTGACTGTAACACAGCTTTTCCTTACAGAAAATTGAGTGGTTATTCTAAGACAAATAATTTACTTTATTGAAATGCTGAACGTTGATCTGCATTTTGCTATAGTGAAACCTCTGTTTATACATCATAAAAGCGTAAGATGTTGGTCTCTTTATATGTATTGCACACAAAAAAGCACAAATGCACTTATTGTGATATTTTCTCTTATTTCCAAGTTGGAAGATTGTATTAAGGGAATGCACTTTCTTAGAGATACTTAGTGAAACATTATACATTTATTTCATGTTTACATATTTGAATGTCATATTGTAACTGTTGTTATTGTGTTGCTTTTCAGGGTGAGCAGCAAGAAGAAAGTCACACTCTTGCATAACAATATGAGGCCAGTTTTTAGTCCATTTTGATTTTGCTGTGAGGTTATTTTGAACTGTAAAGAATGACTGTAAGTTGTATGAAATTCCATGTTATGTGTTGAACAGCACATTAAACTTAATTACCTAAAGTTTTATTGTGTTATGTTATGAGTGGATTATTTCCCTGTTAGAGTCTGTACAGAGTTCTCTGAGGGGCAACAAAAAAGAACAAGCCAAAGTGCTCATGGTATTGCTCAAACTTAGTCAGAATTTAATAACTTTTTGTAGGTTATGTTAATGACTAAGTTCCTTACATTTTACTTAAAACTCAAGAGGGTTAAGATTGTAGTATTGCAGTGTCAAGTGTGCTTCCATCTGAATGTGTTTCTTGGAATGCTTTTCTTTGGGGAACAAATTTAACATATCCCATATATTGGAAGGCATTTGTGCAGTTGATTGATGCCCTGAAAAATGATGGGTAAAAATGCTGGACTATAGATAGTGTTGTGTTGGTGCCTTCAAAAAAATGAGTAATTGAGATCAGCTACTCTGGTGCTTATCTAAATATCTTTTGTTATTGAATCATTTGATCTCTTGCTTTGGCTTTTGATACTATGAAAGCTGATATATGAGCTGATACATGATGCATCTTAATTATTTTCTTCTGTAACAGAGATGAAACAAGTGGAGTACTTTCAGTAACTGAAGTTCTACAGAACAGTGTTGGCAGTTCCAGATCTGTTTTGTAGTTACCAAGTATGAGTAATCCTGGAAAGGTTTTTAACTGAGAAGCTGAGGTTAGTACTGTTGTGTTCAGTGTATGGTTGTCAGAAGCACAGAAACTTCCAGTCTTCTGATTTTAACTTTTTTTTTTCTTTAACCACACACTTGCATAAGCTTTCAGGTCTTGATCTTACAGTATTCAAGCCAGCTGGGCTTTCCCACCAACTTACACTAGAACAGCCTCTCTGTGGGGAGAAATTCCCCTAATTAGGTCATTAGACTCTGCATTCAGTTTTTTAAATGAGCTACTTCACTGGCTGTAAGAAACTGCTCTTGCTCCTAAATATTGTATTGATGCTTTAGAGGTATCAAAATTCAGTGTTGCTTTTTGAACAATGGATTTTTCTCCAAATGTTGCACAGATAAATCATTAAACAAAAAAAAAGTTGAGAAGGTAGTTTTTTGAGGCTTTCTCAAAATGAAAATGCTACTTCCTCTGTATTTGTGTTCTCTCTTTGTTCTGTACCTTTCAAATTTTTCTTTGACTACCAAACATTCATTCATGTAAATAACTCAGTTTGGCTCACAAAAGAAGTGTGACTGGTGACACTTATTCTTACTGAAGTGTCTGTCACTGCTCTCAGATTTTCAATTGTCGGTGTCATTACAGTGAGGAGGGAAGAGGACTCAGCCTTCAGTTATATTTTCTTTCAAAGTCTACAAGATCAGAAGAATCTGCAATTGCAGTAGCAACTGCACCATATTCTCAGCCAGTTCAACCTCATTCTTGGGCCTTTTTGAATGCACACTGCAAATATTTATGTTATTAAAGACTCACTGTTATGTGAGTGGACTGATACTGCCAGATTTGTTGAGTTGCACTCACTATGTAAATTACTGGTAGAATGATTATTCTTGTTCATAGTACTGGAATACAGTACAATTCATCCCTTACTAAGGTTTCCCCCAAACCTCCCATTAGACTGGCACTTCATGCTGAAGAAAAATCAAGAGAAATAGACTTTAAAAATTTCCTTTTGTAATGTTATAGTGTGACAGATTATATATTTGGGTTGCTATATGAGCATATGCTTTTGAATATCTGACTTCTGTAGAGCAGAATATTATCATTATTATTTTCCAGTGAAGTTAGCAGAATGGCAAATGGAAATTATTCTGAAACAAGATTCTTTCTTTCACCAAGAATATGATGAGCAGTGGCTCTGCTTTAGTCAAAGTGGCCAAGTACAGCTTTCAGCTCCTGTGGGTCTGTGGGAATTGTGGAACTTGACCATGTTCAGATGTCAGAACTAAACCCTTAAGAGTAACTTACCCCCTTATTCCAATGATACATTAAAAATGTACATTTAGGAGAATTACTTTCGGCAGAATCTTAAGTTGTGCTGTTGGCAGTACTGAGTACTTAGGGCATAAACCTGTAATGTTAAATGAGAAAATCTTCCGTAGAGATTTATAGTGAAAGGAAAATAGTAGCTATAAAACCACTGAATTTTGGTTTTGTTTTGTGTTTGTAAAGTGGACTTACTGTGCCATTTGGTTTCCTGAGAACTGTGGATCTATCAAATCTTTTGAAATGTGAGCATTTACGTACATAAACTGGGAAACTTCCATCCAAATAATGACAGTTCTGTGTTGATCTTAAATTTCAAACCATTAGTTAAAGAATTGAAGTTACAATGCACTGGTTTTCATAGTACTAACTTAATCCTCCATTACTTTGCCTTTACAAGAAGCTATTTTCTAAAATCCAGTAATTACGGTTGTGCTCTTAGCTGACATAATGTAGTATAGCATGAAAACTTCATGTGCCTTGCTGGGGAAAGGTAGTCTGGCCTGTTTTGTGATGTACTTTTGTAGTAAAAATCCCCTACAAAACAGAAGGAAAAATTGTTTAAAATAGCTCTCACAGATTTCTTGGTGAAATAAAGAGTTGTGCAGATCATCACAGACACACTGGAGAGGGGAGTAGAACTGAGGTGAGATACTGGAATAGAGTACTTAAAAAAACTGTTTCAATGCCCTGTTTTCTTGCCATTTCCAATGGCTGTTTGATTCTTTGGCTCTTTTCTTACTCTGAATGCTTAAAAGTCTGTAAAGCTTGATCAGACAGTCAAGAGGAATGCTGCACCGAGGCACATTATTTAAGAATATGATGGGGATGCAGGAACCTGGTTTTATTCTGAATTCTTCAGGCTTAGTAGATCATCATGGGTTTTATCATGTGGTAAAATTGAAATAAATTTGAAATACAACTTTTATAAGCCCTGATCATTTGTCTGATTTAGTAGTATGAAATACTATCATTGGTGTGAATATGCTTGTTATTACTTTTGCAAGAGGCTTTCATGTCCTGTACTTGCTAGTGAGGAGTCTTTTGGGCTTCTAAATCAAGACACTCAAACAAGTTTCAGCTGTGTGCCATGTTAAGCATGTTCTCATGAGTCACTGCTGAAAATACTGATCAGTGGATGGCAGGAAGGAGAATGCATCAAAGGAGGAATTCCAGAGGTGGGAGAAGTGGAGTTCCAGTTTGAGATATGTAAATGAGATGTGGATCAGAGAGGAACGGTGAACCTGAGTGTTGCTTGTGGTTTGAGTGGTTACTTGTGTCAGGACAAGCCTGCTTCCTCGCTTTTCCCTTGTCTCAGCAGAAGCAATTAATTTCATTTATAATTCCAGAGAGATTCCTCACCACTATAGCACTCAGAGCCCTGGAAGTGAGGATTGTGGTTTCCCAGTGCTGAGAATTCAACAGATAAATTGGACACTTCTGAGATCAGGTAGAGCTGATAAGGGTGAGAAGTTACATCTTCACCACCTCACGTAGGTCACAGAGCAATACTTTTTGCTGTAGTTCTTGTGTATAAGTGTAAAACTGATGTGTATTTAAGATGCCAAAATCAGTCTGCTCTGCTCAGTGCTGTTTGTAATTGTGCTCTGTATGCAGTGTTGAGCGTAGCTGTATCCAGAGACTGCCCAGGATATCTAGAAATAGAGAGGGCAAGTGTTTGTGTGTGCATGTCTGTACACACACTGTCCCACTCTCCAGTTTATTTTATGAAATCTTAAACTAACATGGATTGAAAGGGACCTCTGAAGGTCATCTCATCTACCCTGCTCCAAGCAAGGCTGACTTCAGGTTTGGATCAGGTTACTCAGAGCCTTGGCCTTCTGAGAACCTGGATATTTATAGAATTTTGAAATGTTGTTTCATAAAACATAGGATCCAGAATGGTTTAATTTTGCATTGCTGTTTTCCATGTTTCTTTTTCACTCTTATTGTAGTAGTCAAACTCCTGATCCATGGCTTTTAAGGTATGCGACCTGACAGTATGGGAACCCTTAAAATACACTCACGTGGGCAACTTAATAATACAGACAATTTCTGATTTGAATAGCTTTGTATGTGCTAGGTAACAGTGTGTGCACGTGGAGATGTTCTAAGATGTATCACAAAGACCTTTCTTTCTCTGGCTTTAAGGGAGGATATATGGTCTGAAGTGAGATGACCACAGGCACCGTGTTAAGTAGTCTTTTTTTATGTGATTACTGTTGTGTGAGGTGTTTGTTGACATTTCCTGTCTGTAGTAGCAAAAATACTTCAGTAAGTGTGTATGCAGTAGGTAGAGACAGTGAAAAATCAGGGTCTCTCGTATGGACATATGTTGCTATTTAATTTAGTTACACTGGCCCTTTGGCTTCAATCAGGTTACGTGAAAAACTGCATATGCTTTCCCAGAAAAATGTTGGGTTTAGATATTTTAAATCTAACTGAAGAAGTAACTGTTTTTTCAAGATAGGCTATTCTTTTCTGAAGTAAGTGTGTATTCCTGTTCTTTATCTCCACATCCTTGGAATATCTGTTAAATTTCATCCTTGCTCTTCTTGGTTTCTCTGCACAAATTTCTTTCCCCTGCTATGTGCTCCTTCTTGGTTGGACAGCCTTGGTGCAGACATTAGAAGACATTTCAGCAGAAGAATTTCATCAGTGTTTGTAAGCTTTGTTAATAATAATTTCAAAGCCGTTTTTGACATGACCTATTTTTCAGATGAACACAGTAACACTAAGACAAGAAGTGCTATCTTCAGTGGCAAAAATAAAATCCTAGTGTAGTAGGATTTTTTGGAATTTAAAAAATCCATCATAGGATAAACTTGACCTGGCTTTGAGTATGGTACAATAGTGTTTAGCTTGTGATTCAGCTGTTGATCTGGGATGACTTAAACTGAGTCTCTACAGAGCAGCTCTGATAATTCTTGTGCTGGTTTAAATCCCAAATTAGATAAAACTACTTGGGGATAATAGAGTTCAACATATTTAATATATCCCAGTGACTTGTCTTTTCTTTTCCAGAAGGGCAGATGAAAGTACAGGTTGCAGCAGATAATTCTCATAGGTGAAAGTGATTCTTGTCTGTAACATCCTGATTCAGTGTGTTATGTGGGCTTACAGCTATGAGCTTGAACAAAAATACCTCACCAGGTTGTGCTTTGGTTGTGAACTTTGCTATAAATTAAGACAGCTGCAGATGTGTTTGTGAACGTGTAGAAAAAATAACTGTTCCTGTAATTCATGTAGCTGTTGTCTCCCTATATCTGAAATAGTCCTAACTCAGCAATTTTTAAAAGTCCGGTCATAAGGTAAAGATTTGCATAACTTTATTTCAAGATTGATGAATTATAAATAAATATAGGAAATGCAGGAATAAGGTATTTTTTCTTCTTTTTTCGGATAGTTTCCAAAAGCCATAGCCAGAAGAGGATCTCTAATGGAAGTCTGGAAATGCTCTAGTGAATGTGCACCGTGTTCCTGTCAGGCCCCCATTCCAAGGCTGTGCAGGGCTGCCAGGCTATTCAGGGTAACGGTGGCTCTGGGGTGGAGCAGGAGCCCTGGGCTCGAGTTCCAGCTCCCACAGCTGCTGCTGGTCTCCCCTTTTCCTTTCCCAATTTCCCCATCACCTCTGACAGCACTGCACTTTGTGAGTCCCTGTGGTAACCTGGAGACAGGAACTCACCTAAATACACCCTCAGAAGGGTGGTGTCTTTTTGGATTTTTTTTTGTTGTTGTTGTTGTTTTTTTAATTCCTGTCATTGCTTTCATGTGGTTTGTTCTCACTCACACCAGGGAGATGCTGTGAGGGTGGGAACCAGTGGCAAGCCCAGGAAATGACATTACCACTGCAAGCTTGGGATTGAACTGTTGGCTGAACATTGATTTGTGATGTGAAACACATTTTCACCTTGTAGTCATGTATAAAAGCACTGAGGAAAAAGCTGATCCAGCTATTTAAATTATTATGTCAAGTTATTCTGGGATCTTAGGCAAATAATACCTATTTTTGGTGACAAATTTAAAGCCTATTGAGCATTAGAAATAGGATATTAAGGGTTTAACTTAAAATTATGAGCTTCCAGAATGCTGATTTTAAGAACTTTTTTCTTCATTTGCCTATTCTGTCTCATCCCTTCCTAAGAAAAAAAAAAAACCCAACAAAACACAACCATAAACAGGTGTTAAGAGGAAAAAAAAAAGTTTATGAAGATACTTAGTAGATGTTTTAAATTCACTTGTTTCAAATTTTGATTACTCTTTCATATCAGATCTTTGTGGTGTAAAATGGCAAAGGTGAATTCCAAACTGCAGGGCAGTATTGATGTATTTAATGGTGAGGTGACACCAAGCATTCTCAAAGAGGGTGAGTTTTTGTTTAAAAATCTGTAATGGGAATTGGAAGGAAAAAATATAATTAGGTACATATATGTTTCTCTTAGGATGTCCAGTGATCACCTCCTT
>NW_008239785.1:933186-942491 GCF_000691975.1 Corvus brachyrhynchos | reverse complement strand
CATCGATCCTAATCTTTGTTTCTTCAGTTACAGCTGTGAGTGATGTTTTTCTTCCCCTCTTGTGTACTAAAACCCTGCCTCTGCAATTACTGCAACTCTTTTATTGGGAAGAATAGCCTTTCAGTCTTTTCTTACAAAGGAAGAAAATTAACGGAGTGAGATTTTCAGCTGCATTTACATGTTTGGGTTTGTGTAAAGACCGAACAGAATCACAGGTGTCTGATTTTCAAAAAAAGTTGGTAAACTGAATGAAAAATGTTATCTGTGGAAGAAATTGAAGACTGTTACTGGGGTTAATTATAGGAAGCATGTTCTTACCTGTATTTGCTTTTTTCTTTAATTAAAATGGAACACAAATCAAAGAATGAGAATGCATAAATCATGTGGCATTACAGAAACACATTTTGTTGTACAAGGGCTATTAGAATAAGAGATTTTTAAAGCCTCTGAGGTAGTGTGCTACCAGTTGCTGTACTTGGGGTGTTGTCATTGTTGTCATGTTGACACAAACTCAATTCATAATGCTGCCTTCAAAGCTTGGCCAACCTGAGAAATTTCTTTGAAATTAAGATGCCTTTTTATTGAGCGACATTTTTCTTAAAAGCTGTAGAAAGTAAAACACACGAAAAGGTCAGGCCCAAAGGTCAGGCAGGAAGACCATCACTGGCCCCAAACCTGAGAATAAAATCATTTCTGGAGAGCTCTGTACCAGTATGTGACAAGAAATGCATTGAATGATGTGTCACAGATCAGTTTGCAGAATTGTGCTTACATGAATAATCAGTTTGATTCCTGCAAATAACTTCTTACTCAGTGTTTTCTGGGGAGGGAAAAACACAGCCTTATTAAGTAAAATAAAGGCAATTTGAGTGGAAAGTGCCATTTGGGATGTGATGGGGGGAAATACAAATAGTCCCTTGAAACTGATTAGTAGAAGGGTAAAAATTCATTAGAATCTTGGAGCCTGCCAACACACTAATTAATTAAGCTGTTGAGTTGCTGGTTTGTATTGGCTGAGCTTCTCAAGTCATCCCCAGCACTGACCAGCCCCAGGGCAGTGACAGTGGTCTGCAGGGCAGGGCTTGTGTAGCTGCTCTACTTACAGACAGGTTCTAAATTTAATAGTGTTTTGCAAATATGTTTTGAGTTAGAAACTTTAATGGTGATGTGTGAAAGTTGACTGATTTTAAGCTTGTGTCCTCGGGAGAAAGGGCAATGTGTATGTGAGCTGCAACCTCCTAATATTTCAATTCTACTTCTACTCACAGTTTCTGATTTTGTTTATATCTAAGAATCCTGATAGAAAGTGGCTGGATTTTATCTGCAAAGCTTTTGTTCTTGGCAAGTTTCAGGTGACATAAACAGCTTGTGATAAGTCAAAAAAGTCCTGTAGTCCTGTAGCTGATGCTGTGGAATATGCTCTGCTGTGTAGATGATGCATGTTGCTGTTTTTCTCTAATGCTGCATCTTCAGAAGAGCTTTAAGTGCATTTTAAAATTACTATTTATTATAGTCTGTATATTTATTACACATATAGAAATGCTTCTCTTCATGTTAGCTTTCCATGATTTCTACTGAGCAAAATTTGTTCTTCTATTGCTTTGGGTTTTTTTTTCTGAGCCACATGTTCAGGGGAGGTTTTGGTTGGACATTAGGAAAAGATTCTTCCTGCAGATGTCAGGAGACTGTCGGGCACTGAACAGGTTTCCCAGGGAATGGGCACAGCCCCAAGGCTGCCAGAGCTCCAGGACCATTTGGACAATGCTCTCAGGGATGCACAGGGTGGGATTGTTGGGGTCTCCTGGGCAGGGCCAGAAGTTGGATTTTGATGATCCCTGTGGGTCTCTTCCAACTGAGGATATTCTGTGATTCCTTGTCCCAGTTTTGCACCTCAGTCAGTGATTTAATAACAGGCAGTGAGGAACTGTATGTTGCTGACTGTAGTAACTGTAAAAATTACAAGCAAATTGTTCCACATGCCTCTTCTGTTCATTTTTGTCACGACCCAAACAGGCAGTTCCCATGGCAGCAGGCATGCCCCACAGAATGCACTGGAATAGATGGCACTTGGGAACACTGGTGAGAAACTTTGGATCCTCTTCACGAGGAAGTTGTTTATTTGGTGGTTGGAATACAGTCTATTGCATCATTCCTTTTCTAGACTGAAATGAAAATAGAATATCATCTTAAATTAACCACAGGCTAATTCAATTAGCAAAATAAACTGAGGTGAAGGAGATGGGCTTTGAAGAACCCAACTCCTCAGCAGAGAGATTTATTCCTCTGTTGAACATCTGTCAGTAATTACTGTCTCTGAGCGTCAGTGGCTTCTGGTCACAGACTCTTTCTGGCTGTTCCTCACACAACCCTTTGGTGGCCTTTGACTGATGAGACTCTGCTTCATTTTTCTGCTCCTGATTGAGGTATTGTAGTGCCTGTGTGTTGGTATTCTGAATATCCACTGAAGGGAACTGTTTTCCTTGTGTGTGGTTCCATTTTCCCCAGGGGATTCACCTTTACAGTGGTTATTATGCATCACCCAGGTGAACATGTAGACATAAGTGACATCTTTCTGCCTCAATATTCTATATTTGCAGTAGATATAAATTGGTTTTCATTGATTTTTCTTCTCTTTTCTCCCTGTGTCTGAAGGACTTTGGTATTGATATTTGGGCATTTTTTTTTTTTTTTTAAGGTAATCTCAAACCTGTCTGTGCTGTCAATTTTGTATTGCAAGGCATGTTAACATGAGTCTGAATCTTGAAAAGACTCTTGTCTGTCCTGTCAGAAATGTTTGTGTTCTCCCCTCACCCTTCTGGAGGTTGCTTGAACACATTGTGATTTGCACAGGACTCAAACATAATCTGTCCAGCACAGCATTTGTTCGGGTTTTTTTTCCTAAATCATTTTAAACAGCTATTTGTCGTTCTAGTGTTCCCCTCCCAGAAAGAAGTCGATAGTGTGATTTTCTCTCTCTCTTCTATCAAAACTTAAAATGCTTTATGTTTTGAAGATAAGGTGTAAACTTAAGGAAATTTCATAGTAAAAGCAATTAAATATGACAACCATTCTGAATATTTTGGGATTTATTAGAAAAATGAGAAAATCTATTGGGCCAAACCTGAGACTGAGTGTACTTCAGTATCTTGTTTCTGTTTTCAGGAAGGACATTCTCAAGCAGCTCCATCTTATGTCAGTGTTACAAATGCAGTTGTGCAAGACTGATTCTTGGTAGATTTTGTATAAATGGAGAACAGAGGTTGGTTCTTGTGTTGGAGGATTCCTAACAGGGATGGAAAATGTCATATTTTAAGTTGTTCAGCCTTTGGCTACACATTAAAAATACCAATGCTAAATACTTTATATGGATGTGAAAAGCAGTGCTGCTGTCATCATATTCCTTACAGGATCTTTGTGTGCTTTGAATTCAGCCAGTTTCCTTATAGGCATCTTACACTATCTGTTTATGGAACATGAGGTTGTTCTCACAGTGCTTTTGCCTTATTACATTATTTCAATAACATTTGTCTCTAGTGAAAACAATTGCAATTTCTTAACCTTTGTGTAATAGTTTTTCATACCTCAGTATCTCAGTAACTTTCTTCTGAAGTTTGCTTTGTTCTGCAGTTATCCTGTTGGACAGAGTAAGAAATATTTCAAAGACAGACATAAAGAAAATTATGTCTTATCTTTTCACTGTTCCTTTCTTTTTGGCTTTCTGTTGGCCAAGGAAAAGGCATTGGTTTTAAAACAAAGAAACCAAAACCAAACTGATTTTGGTAAAAGCTTCATTTCTCTCACCCTGAAATGAGATTTCAATTAGAAGGCTATGTTATGAAAAGAATATTTTAAAGCCTGTTTTTCTTATTGGTTCTTGTTAGTTTACACTTGGTACTGGTTTTGATGTGCCTTTGGTTATCTGTTTCATGTAGTTAATTCACATCTCTATGATTCCTGTCTGGTTTTGGTTAATGTAAATCATTTATTCATTGGCCTGCCCTATCTTACACTCTCCACTTCTTCTGACCAGCTTTTTTCTGCCAACCAAACTACAACTCCTATTCCTGTTTCTGTAGACCCACGCTATATGTGCCAGGTGTCAGCTGCAGTCACCTCCTTCAGATGCCTGAAACATCTCTGCCAGATAAGCTGGACCTTGGCAACTCAGTCTCCTGCTTTTCTTTTTATTTTTTGCAACACTTAGTTTGTTTATGATACCATATCATAAAGGTATGTGATGTCAGGGTGCTAAAAGGAGACTGAAAAAAAATCAGCTCAAGATTAAGGAAGAGTAAAAATTCTGTTGTGGTGAATAGACTCGATGAATCCTAGTGGGGCTGTTCCTCTAAAATAGAAGTGCCAGCCATTCTTAGTTTTTGTGGGAAATTACATCATTTTATTCAAAACCATACAGCTGGGTATGCATAGAAAATATTCTACACAATCTGAGCTCTCAAGGAATTAAGGAGCCACAAAGATGCTGTTCATGACAATGTCGCAGGACTGACCTATTCTGACAGCAGAAGTAGGAAAGGTGTTAGTTTGGTCTCAGGTGTGTTTTGACAGAGGCTAACAAGTGTTTACTTAAAACAGAATTGCTCTACATTTCTTGATCCAGCAAAGAGATGGGATGAACATACCATGGCAGAAAAAAGGCAAAAGAACTTGGAGGAAATTCTTACAGTAGAATTGTGGGTCATAACTCACAGCAGTTAGTAATGATCAACATTACATCCAGTGAGTGCTGCACTGATGAGATTTGGTCCTGATTACGCTTCAGGTCTTCATTGTGTAGAACTCTTGGTTAGAAATGGGTAACAAACCTTCAATGCTTTTGTATAATGAGGTCTAATTTTAAACATTAAATAGAAGCATGAGGATTAATTGACTATTTCTTTGGCACAGGTCTTCATCATGCAAGACTGGATTGCAAGGCAAGGGGGGGTTTGCATTTCCAGTTAACAGACGCTGCTGCTGTGGCTTCTAAAAATCATTTTGTGGTTTTGGGATGCAAAGTTCCTCTCTGAGTGATTACCCGGGAGAGTGGAACAGATGCTCTCTGTTCAAGACATTTGAGTTTTCATTGTCTCACAACACATGGAGGCTTTGAGACTGTGGCTTTATCCTTTTGGTCACTCATGAAGTTACTCTGTTCCAGCGTGGCTGAGTCAACTACCCACCTCCTCAAACTGCTTGAGGTCAGTTATATAATTGCTCTTTGCAGATAAGAATTAATTAGCCTGATTATTTTTCATAGTTTTTGGATGGGTTCCCCACCTGGAGAGGAGCAATTCCTCTGTGTCAGTGACTGATTGCTGAGCCAGAAGCTTTCTGCCTTTTGCACTTGTAAGAAATGCTGACTGGTTCTTTGGGCTGTGTTAGGAAGCAGGCAGCCTGTGGTTAGAATGCACAGGATAATAAAGCATTTCTACAAATGAGCTGGCCAGCCCAGTGAGCTGCTGGGTGGCTTTGGCTTGTGCAGTGCTCCTTTCCCTTCTCTCTGAGATCGATAGCATGTTAACAAGTGGCAGGTCAGGTAGCTGTGTTTGCCCTCCTCCCTGTTCCTCCTACAAAAAGTGCGTTCTTCTGGATGTCTTAGGTTTTTTTAGAGTACTGCACTTTACAGCTGTATTGCTTAAAGAGATCTGAAAGTCATCCATAAAGGAAAAAATGCTAACATTTGAGGCATAGCTGTTTATTTTCTCCTGTTAATACTTAAGTCACTTCAGGAACTGGCTGGGTGTACCTGGGGAGCTTCCCATCATCCTGACCATTTGCTGTTTTCAATATTTTGCAGTAATTACACAGTGCTTTTTTAACACTTTCCCCTTGACCAAGATGCATTTGTGAGAAAATTACTAAGTCACAGCACGAGTCCTGCTAAGTTTTACACACGTCGTTAAATTTAAGCATGTGAAGAGCTCCAGGACAGTTACCAGGATTGCTCAAAAATGTGGCTGTGGGTTTGAGGCTGTGTTGGAGGAAGCTGTTACTGCCTACAAGGGTCTTCTCACCTCGGGAATGGAAAAAAAAATGTGCTTGTCAGGTGCAGGGATATTAATGTGGGAAATCTTTCTTCATTCAGTTGTGTAGGGTCCGGTATTTGAAGGGTTTATTTTGTTACATCACACGTGAATGGTACTGAGGTGGTTCTGCCAATTAACTTTGTAGGATTTTGTTTAATAAAAATCAAGTCTCACTGGAAGCCTGGGACACTTGCTGTAATAAAACGATTATGGATAGCTCCTGATGGCTTTTAAAAGCTGTTTAATTGCTGGTTGTGTCAAAGTAAGCAATTAGGGTCACTTAATCTACTTGATTATTCATCATATTCCTCTAGTAGTGTTCTATGCTTGGGATCTGTGAAAAAGTGCATCTTGAGAAGCTGCTGCACTCATTCATAGCCCTCAGTACAGGGCACATGTAATAAGAAAACCCAAGAAGGAAAACTTCGTTCTATGACAGTGCTAGCCCCACCACAATCAGTGGCAACTGAATGCCCTTGTGTTGCTACAGCAGGAGCTTCAAGGAAAAATGAAAAAGTGTAAAAATTTGTAGTCATTTAAAGGAAGGTTGGTCAAGTCAAGCAGTATTAATGGATTAGATCTTAGATGGTGCTTGCACATTTCTGTTAAACTCAGGCCAGATTGTTTTAAGGTTAGATGGTGCAGATAAGGTCTCCAGTTCTTCATTTTTGTGATGCAGTCAGATGCTGCTGCATAATATGATGTGGGCTGGATAACACTGCGTTACTTGGCATGAAGCAGAAGAATGTAAGAAGTGCTTTGAGAGCTTGTTTAGTGTCAGTGGCAATTGCAGAGGTTCGCTGGGATGGTTAAATGATTAAATTTTGGTCAGTAGCTTTGTTCTGTCCTGGATAGTTAAGGCAGACGTAAGGCAGACAGAGAAAAAGGCCTTTTGCTTTTAGTCAACTGGAAGGGGAGAAAAAAGTGTGAAATAGGATGTGTCTCCAGTGCAGCTCTGACATCAGGGCCAGGTTTGTTCATCGAGTGGATTTTTGGGGAACCCAGACACTCAGAACAGCACTGGAGAATGATGTGTAAGTGTGAGCTGTTTACCACATGTACCTGCTCTGATTCCTGCTCTGTGCAGCAGGGACCACACCTGCACGTGGGCAGGTCGGAGTGACCTGTACCTGTGCTGTTGTGATCACAAAGAAAGTGACTAAATCTGTACCAATTTAGAAAAACATGGGCAGAAAGATCTCAGCCCCCCTCTTGAAATGAATGGAGCTTCTGACAATGGGATCTGGTGTTTGCTCTGCAGTGCTGGTCATGCAAAAGCAAACAGACCTTCTACTGGTGTTCAGTTCCTTTTCACAGAGCAGCTTAGTGATGGTGGGACCCTTGAAAAGAAATTTCAGTGCAGACAGATTGCAAAACTTCAGCATTCCATGTCAATGGCTGTGTTCTCTGTGCTGTTCTGTATGAACAGGACAGGAATTGTATCAGCTGTGTGAATTCAGTACTGCATGTTATTAATGAATTAATACAAATTAAGAAAGCTGATTCACATAACAGAAGATGTTAAAGTAGCAGCAGTGCCTTTAACTTCTGCAAACTGAGCAACCATAAGGGTGGTGAAAAGTGCTGCTGGCCTGATGGAAATTCACCTGGCTGCTCTCCCATTCTGCTGGTTTTCTCTCTCTGCAGGCATGGGGTGTGTTGGGAGATGGAAATCCATGGGTAATTCCAGCCAGCAGGGCCCTCAGGATCCCAGACCAATTGTTAGCAAAGCAGGCACAACATTTCTGTAGCCAGCAGAGCCAAGGGATAAAAACAAGCTGAGAATCAGGGAGTCATAACTGGCTCTCTGATGCTCCACATTTTCTGTGCCAAACATATGTTGGTATAGAAGAAAGTCTGATTCTAAATACCAAAGTGTGGGCAAGATTTCACTAAAGTTTTCTGTAAAAGAAACCAAAGCTCTAAACTGTTGCTATATTTTACTGCATCTGCTGTGCATATGAGATTGTATAAATGGACTGAACCAGTATGGAATTATGTTGTAGCTGCCTGTAAGAAGTGCTGACACAATCCTAAGGGTAAAACTAAGGTTTGCCATCACTTTGCAGGTAGCAGGTACGGTGTTCTGTTCCTAAGCATTCACAAAATAGTTCTACAGTTGAAGGTCTGTTGACTCAGATGTGCAAACCCAAAAGTTTCAATTTCAACTTTACTGCTGGATGTTTGTTAGCAGGTTGACTGGTTTTTGTCCGAAGTGTAAAAATGTTTAATGTCTTCTGAATTCACAGAATGGTTTGGGTTGGAAGGCTCCTTGAAGCACATCTCATTCCCACCCCCTGCCATGGGCAGGGACACCTTCCACCAGACCAGGCTGCTGGAAGCCCCGTCCAACCTGGCCTTGAATACATCCAGAGATGGGGCAGCCACAGCTTCTCTGGGCAATTATTTTTATTAATAAGTAACAGTGAGCTTCACTCCTGTAAAAAATGCAAATAAACAACAGCACAACCCTGTTCTCAGCAAACCATGGTGAGGTTATGGAGCTGTTACGGTGACATGTTTGCAGTGCTTATGTTGATATATAGGCACAAATACATTTTAGCACCCTCTTTTCAGTTTATAGCCAAGAGTGTTTAACTATTTACTGTTCAGTTTTGACAGTCCCTGTAACAATGAGTATTTGGATCAGGTAAAACGTTTTCATTGCAGATGCTGTATTTGACAAACTGTGTACAATTAATGCCATCTTTTTGGTAGCCTGTGACATTTTCAAGTCAAACCCAGTGCTGTGGACTCTCGCTTAGTGTTTCCATGCTGTTACCTGTGCCAACCCCTCCTGCGTGCCGTGCCCTTGGAGCAGTGACACTCAGCACTCGGCTGTCTGGGTGTTCGTGTCAGGTCACTCGCTCACTTCTTGTGCCCTAGCTCCTCTGAGAAAACTGGGACTGAGTCGAGCTGTGTGCACAAATACAGCCTGGCTTACCTGGAACTTGTACATTTGAAGCGCTAAACCGATTTTCCATGGATGTTACAAAACTCTGACAATGGGGAGTTACCTTTGGCTTTAACCTGACCCTCAAAAGGCTGTCAGATGTGTATGAGGGATCAAACTTACAGTTTTATCTTGATTTTTATTATTATTTGTTAATATTATGGTATTTTGAGGCTAAATTGGAGCAGTTACCCAGCACTCTCGTAGTGCCTCTTGCTCACTCTCTAGCACTATTTGTCTACTAGTATTTAATTCATTCTCGATTCTTCCCCCTCTCCCCCCCGCCCGCTGCAGTTCCTAAGGGCGCTGCTGGCGGAGGGCAGGTG
>NW_008239785.1:928198-932096 GCF_000691975.1 Corvus brachyrhynchos | reverse complement strand
TTACGGGTGTCAGAGGAAACCAGCCGGGCGGTTCTTCACGGGTCTGGGGGTGTCTGGGTTGAGGATTAGCGCTGGGGGAATCCTGTAGCCCCCTCGGTGCTTTGGCAGAACTGGGGGGTTGTTCTCTCTCGGTGCTCTGGGGGTTGTTCGGGTTTTGGTGGTAGTTTCTGCTGCTTTGCCTAATTTTAACGTTTATTCTTATGGGTAAACGGAATCATCCACGTGAAATGCTTCTGCTGGCCTTAGCGTTTTAAAATGTTTTCGTTACGTGACAACAAATGTTTTAAGAGGTTTTAAACGGTAATACATTCCTTTGCCATTACCAAACATTAACTGTCTGTGCAAAATGATTTTCTAGGGCAATATGTGAGGCCTGCCCACGACATTTAAGGATGTGTTGAACTGTAAATAAATGATCTGTGCTCTGAGGAGTCACATGTAGGAAAAGTGAAAGTGTTTTGGTTTAGTGTATTTTAGCTGCCTTGACTAAGAAATACCTAAAACGTTACGAGTGCTGTACCTTTATAAAGCACATACTATCAGTGACACAGCCTTAATGCCCTATGAGCTTTTAAACTGTGTTTAGGACATTGATGCTGTATATTTTCTGCTGTGTCTGCCTAATGTTAGTTTTCCCACCTGGTTTCTGTGTGAAAATCAAATTGTCTTACCTTGCTGCTTTCTAGGAAATGCTCATTCTGAAGGGCTTTAACAGTGCCAGTGTGTGTAGAGAGTTGTATAATCCTGAATATAGTCGGAGGACTTGTTTGACCTTTAACTGTCACTTCTATTTTTGCTTTCTGTTTTTAATGTTAATAATTATTTGGCATGTGGTTATATGAAATGTAGATCAAATACTTTTTTTCTTTGTAAGTACTATGGTATAATATACTAATTGTAAGCACAGTTGTACATGATCTGTGCTGATTTCAAACAGTCTACAATTAGTTGGAGTAATTGAGTCAGTAACATTCTGTTAAATGCTTAAGACCTGAGGAAAAAAGAAGTACTTCTTCTTCATGCTGTCCACTGATTTGTAATTTATTCTAGTTCTTTCCATCAGTGTCGCTTTTCAAGTGGAAAGAAGATTCAGAAGGACTTTTTGTCTCACTTTTTTATTGAACAGTGATGAAAAGTTGTGTGTAGTTAAAATTTCTTCACCAGTGAACGTGGGTGGTGGTGGTGCAGGAACTGGCATTTGCTCAAGTCGGGCTGTGTTCAGAGGTGACACCATTCCTTGGGCTGTGCATACACAGCCTTCAGTTTGCAGTGAGCTGGTGGAAATGGTTATGTCCTGGTTACAAATTGTAGGTGTGTTTACTAGCCATCCTGGCTAGTAAATAAAAGGTGCCCCTGGCCCGGGGCTGGAGTCACCATGCAGGGGGGTGAGCACCACCTCGGGGGGCAGGAAGAGTCTACAGTGTCAGAGTTACACTGATGATTAAGAGCAAATGCTACTTTGTTGCTTTTGGAAAAATAAACCTGTTTCTAAAACACAAGTCTTACTGGGGTTGAATGGGGAAATAGTAGTTTCATTATTTGCAAAGCTTTTTTTTTTTTTTTAAACAGTAGTCTTCAGGCAAATTCAAAGTACTGTCTGTTCCTAGGAAGTCCTTACTGTGAATTGCTGGTGGTTAATATTGTTTGTAGTCCTGTTCTTGAGTTTTGTTGTAGATTTAACTGGTCACACTGAAGGTGGTCTCCTGGATTTTAAGAATCAAACTTACTTACTTCAGTATAATGTAAACATTAATTAACAGTTGAAATGTCGTGGGAAAGCGAGTAGTTTTGGTGTGAGCTCAAGATTGATGATTGCCAGCCTCCAGCTCAAGTAATCACCAGATCTATTTTTGTTGTTGTTTAATCCTACTCTGTTGCCAGTAATAAATATGCTTTGCCTATGACTACACAATCATCGGAAATTTTAATGGCAGGTGAAGTTTCAAAAACTCAGGGTGGCCTGTTCCTTCTGTTTGTTTTTAAGTGATCCTGCAAACCAAGAATGGAGGGTCCATCTCTGTTTTGTCTATTTAATAGTGACTTACAAAGGTGCCAAGTACAAAACTCTTACAGACTTGAAATGTCTTATTTACTTGTCAGTAACAATTGTATGTAGTTCAAATGTCCTTGGGTCTTTTTTTTTTTTTTGTTTCAGCACAGTGTTTAAGTATGACTGCATTAATAATGTTACTGAACTCCCTGGTTTTGGAAGGAAAAAACAGAAATACACCTTGGTAGTCTCCTGCAAAACACACATTTTAAACATCTGGGGAAATTAAATTATTAATGTTAGAGTATACACTTACCTGTAATAAAGGCATATTTTTTCTACAGATAGAAATGTCATGAAACATG
The DNA here is from genome assembly GCF_000691975.1 of Corvus brachyrhynchos. Taxonomy (NCBI): domain Eukaryota; kingdom Metazoa; phylum Chordata; class Aves; order Passeriformes; family Corvidae; genus Corvus; species Corvus brachyrhynchos. The sequence continues at coordinate 929,741 of NW_008239785.1, read as the reverse complement.
GAATTACTGTGCATTAAGATAAGTGTTCTGGTTGCTATTTTTAATGCTTCCCTGGAAGCCTCACTGGCAATTCAAATGTTGAAGTTATCAAGCAGGAGGTAATAGCAGTGGGAAGTGTGTTTTTGTTTTTGCAGTTCTTGACAGACTCCCATCCCTACTTGTGTATGTACAAACCAGCTGTCGTCTTATGAGATGAATCAAGTGGGGGTGGGGAGAAAAGAGCCATTTTTGAGTGTGTCCAGCAAGGAGCTCTCCTGTCAATGTCATGGCACACGTGGGATGAAAGAGGTTTCAGAGGCTCCTGCTCAAGACACCCAGATCAAAGCAGTGCAATTATTCTTCTGCAACTACCTTTGAGATGCACAGGCTGTCCCTCTCCGGTTCGTAAAGTTCATGTTTTTTAATTGGTTTCATTTGCTGCTTGTGGAATTTCTCCTGCCTTCAGTGAAAGCATTGATTGGATATATTGCTAGGTAAATCATAACATCAATATTTGCTTTTGAGGTACTTGGCTGGAAAAATACCTTTTGTGCTGTGCAGAGCAGCGCTTGTTGCTGGAGCTGTTGTGTACAGCTTTTGGAGAGGCAGGATTCCAGACAGATGTAACTGATACAGCTGGAAAAACAGACAGACTTCTGGGTACAACTTTGCTCTGAAGGAGTGCTTTTGTTTTGTTTTGATTTTGGGGTTTCTTGGATGTGCTTTGTGTATTGGCCTTTGAATTCACAGAAATCCTGACATCTTGGGCTTGACTGTTCTGGGGCAGTGTCTTACTCATTTTGACAAACCCGTAGATTTTGTGTTTTAGTCACCACTTTTGGTTTTGCTTTTCTGGAAGCAGATTTGTGATTCATAAACAAGATACCATGAACATAGGAACAGCGTTTTTAAGTCAGAGCAGAGATGCATTTAGTCCATGACCTGCCTTCAGGAGTGGCCAGTAGCAGATGCCCAGGAAGGAGCATAAAAATGGATTAAGACAAACGGTTGTGTTTCCCTTGGTTTTTGTTTTGGATCCAAAGTCAGAGTTTAAGTCTTGTTGAGTTAAAATAATTTACTGCTTGCATTTTTTTGCTCCTTTTTTTTAGTTGTTGAGTTTGGGTAAACCTTTTCTATCTGCAGTGTCTTTGGGTAGTGAATTCTGCAATGTAATTGGAGCCCGTGTTGGGAAAAATATCTCTTTTTGCTGAGTTTTTTGAACCTGACGCCTGGTAATTTCATTTGATCCAACTGAAGCTCTTTTATAGTAAGAGACAGTAAATAACTCTCCCATTCTGTCATTCATTCTGCAGACTTCTTTACATTACTAAGTGTGGGTGCTCTTACAGTAAATGACATCAAGTGCATTTTACTTTAGCGTAACGTTTACTGACTAATCCTAAGTCAAGCCTATATAGCTGAGAACTATAATTTTATTTGTTGGTATTCTCTTGCTTTTCCTCCTCGTAATGCAGAGGGCTGAACCAATAGTTTTAGTTTGGTCCTGTAGTCTGGAGCTACGGACTGGGGTTATTGCTGCCTTTAAGCAGTAGAAGTTTTCCTG
>NW_008239785.1:907965-928151 GCF_000691975.1 Corvus brachyrhynchos | reverse complement strand
TGCTGATGAACGTTGGTCGATTCTGAACAAGCATCAAATGTATCTATTCCCTGAGTAAATTCTTTGGAAAAGTTAATTATGTTCAGTGTAAACTGCCCAGGAAACTGTGCAACAGATTGTAAAGAGCCTCAAATTTATCAGTGCACTTTCTTCTGTCATCTAATTGTAGTTACTTAAATTATGTGTGAAGTTGTGATGTCTGTTGTTGGAGCTGTGACTGCACATGTGCTCCATGGAAATTTCTCACTGGAAACATCTGCAGTTTGGCTTCACAGTGGAGGTGAAAGGATCATAACACTTCTTTGGGTAGTGTTCCTTGGTAGCTGAGGAAGAATGTGCATTGCTTGGTTTTGGATTACGGTTTATGTTCTAAAGGTTTTCTTATGAATAGAACAGTTAGATATTTTGAGCAATCAAAAAACCACATTTTTCAAGGAATTTGTGTTAATATATTCTTGCAGTCTGTACTTACAGAGTGTTGTAAGTCCCTCAGGCCATGTGGGCACCTGCTTTCTCCCTTCCTTGACACCACTCTTGACAGAGACAGTGTCTCGTGAGGGCGACAGCTGCCCGAAATGTTCGGGAAACCTCGTGCTTGATTTGTGTTCAGAGGTGTATTTTGGAGCTCCATACCGGCTGTATTAAAACTATCTATTACAAATTACCTCAGAGCATAAAACTAGGGAACATTGGACTTGGCTGTGACTTGACAGAATCAGACTCCAGAAACTTTTATTTACTGTCTCTGGCAGACGCTGATCCTGTGCCATAGTGACTAATAAGGTCAACAGGGCTGTGTTTATAGGTGGGTTTTTGGCTACTTTAAAGTAGGATTTGCAAATGTCAAGCTCAGTAGAAGTAGTGTTCTCACTTAAGCAGATCTGATTGAAAAGGAGCGTGGGAGGACGAAGGTAGAGCACATATGATTTGAAATGAAAATAGAGATGAGCGGGAAGTTTCTATAGTAATAATTTGTTTTACAGTTGTTTCTGTCATCTCTTTTTTTTCATATTTGCCTCTCAATTATGCACACCTTCTGAGTGATTTCTTTTGTTGTTGTTAATAAAGCAGTGTTGCAAATTGTCAGACACCAATCAGGTGATTGAGGTAAAGCTTAAACAGTTTATATTTGGATTAATTCACATGTGATATGATTTTTCTGTTGGTATGATTGATATGTATATGAAATGTCCTTACCCAATTCTACAGTTTTACTGATCTTACAAATGTTCTTACATCTGTAGTTAGCTACAGGAGTAGGTACATTCTTTGTGTAGTTTTATGAAATACTACAAACTGGAAAATCATCTTTGTAGTTCTTTATCGTCTGTAAAGTTCCAGTTCTATGAAAGAAGCAAGATTAGTGTAATTTTGGAAGAAAGGTGCAAAGTCAGTATTAAAACTGTCTGTTCCAAGAATCTGCAGTTGAAAGAGAGTTTTGAGATTCTTACTTCAGTTATAATAATGAGGTAGGAGATATGCAAATTAAATCATTCTTTGCATTGATTAAATCAAAATACCAAGGTGCCATGTTTGAGTAGTATGATACACTTAATCAATAGCAAAAGTAGTAAGTTAAATGAGCTAATAAAGAAAATATGTTAATCTTCCACCATGGCTTTTCAAAATAAACATGTATTATTGATTTGCTTATAGTTAGGTAAGGACACTGTCTTATAAATACTCCTTCATGAAGGTAGATGTGTTTTAGAGAATAATTCTGCTGTGGAGGAGTTCTGCTGCTCTTGGGTTTTTCTTTTTATTTTTTTGAGCATGTGCAATTGTCATGGACAAAGCAAAAGATTTTTTTGCAGTCATGCCTGAGCTATCCAAAGTAAGATTATGCTTCTCATTTGCTGTATTTTTCAATGAATGCAGCAACTCGTCAAGACATCTCAAGTCCCATTAACTTATATAAAATTATGTAAAATACAGGAAAAAATACAATTTCAAAGGAAATCATGGATTTGTCGTGTGGTGTGAGGCCATGGCTTTTGCAGTTATAAGGAGTTTTCACAACAGTTCACTAATAAGCTGCTGTCTGTGCTGAAATACTGGGAAGGTGGTGGGTTTATCTGCTGCCTTGCTTGTTTTCATGATAAAAAGTTGATGTGTAGTGACATTTGTTTCCTGCGACTTCCTGCCTTTAAGGAGTTTTTTGACCTAGATAAAGCAGTCAGAGGGGAGGAACCATATTTATTCTGCAGCTATTCCATGTTGGATGGTATAGGAAATAAATGTTCTGTTCTCCAGTTAAGATTTCCCTCACTGCTGTTCTGTCACTGAAGGGAGCTGAGGCTTCAGTGAGTTACACTCAGTGAACACTTGCAGAGCTGGTGCAAATTTTTTGACATCATTTTTTACAGGGCAGAAGAAGGTCTGTACATGCTTGGAGTCTGTTTCTTCACGTTTGTGTGTGTGATTCTGCTGCAGCCCCTGCACGTGCAGCTTTGTCCTCTTAGGTTCTGCCAAGCAGGAGCTTGGACAAAGCACTGTCTCCGTGTGTGCCGGTGGGAGGAAAAGTTTCAGTATTCAGAATTTCAGAGTGTCTTAATGAATATTAATACGAAGACAGCACCTTTGTGTTTGTCCATGTGCACCAAATGAAATGAAAACCCTGAGCCCATTGACAAGCAGTTCTGTCCATCCAAACGTTCCTGTTGACTTCAGCAAGGCAGCTCCTGTGGATAAGGATGCCCATGGAATTGAGCTTTTGGGGAACCAGAGCAGTAAAGTAAAAAAGCTGGAGTCCTGTCATTATCAGACTGTTAAGAAGTGGAACAAAATCGGTATAAAGTTGACTGGAATTAATTTTAATTCAGTGCTGGTTTGAGGCTTAACTTTAAGAATTACAGAAGAAAGCTCCAGCCAAAGCCTTGCTGAAAGCAGAAGTGACTTCAGTGTTAGATCAGACTGCTCAGCACCTTGTCCATTTGGATTCTCTGGGGACAGGGGTAGCTATAACTATATAAAGTGCTTCATGTAACTACAACCCCATGTTGAAAAAAATACTGTCTGTGTTCCCAATAGCAGAACTTTCAGAATGCACAGGCTGGTTAGAATAATGTGCAGCTTAGTGCTAAATCGTGGTAAGAAATACCTGATCACTACTGGATTTTGTGTGGTGATCTGGAGTAAATGCAATTACTGATAAATATTTACCGTGTTGTGAACATTGTCCTCACAAATAATGAGGGCAAAAAATAGAATGAATCAATTTAAAAAAACCCCAAAACTGTCATTTGGAAAAGTACACAGGGCAGAACTGTAGAGTGAAAGCCATGACTGTAGAGAGATCATGAGATGCCTGTTCTGAGATGATGTGTCAAAGCATTGATGTGATGACTGTGTGGAAATTGGGGAGTGGCAACGGGTGCTGGAGCTTCACATCGTTCTGGAATCAGTTCTGTGTTAAAGAATCTTGCAGAACTGCAAGGATTTAAGTGGAGGGTTGCTAAAAAGAGTTGAAAGCTGGAAGAAGTCCCAAAGAGTGGGGGACATAAGGGGTTCAGTATGCTTGTTTTATCCAAAAGGAGTGTGAGGTGGATGGCTTGGTGTAGATCATTTCTTGGGGCTGAATTAGAGTACTAAAGGCTCTCTAATGGATCACACACACTCTGGTGTGGAACCAGAGGCTGTAAACTAAACTGTCAAGGTTTGAATTAAGCTGTGTTGGAATAGTTTACTTTCAAGAGTGGTGGGATATCTATCTCACCGTCTTCCACTGATAAACAAAAAAATAACCTTTGCTGTAGTCAGACCTAGTGATGAGGTGCAGAGCAGGTATGGCTGGGTGACATATCATGGCTTAGGGTTACAAGAGGTAAAGCTGAAGCTTCTTTACTTCCTCTGCAAGTCTTCTTTAATAAACTATCATGGGGTTATAGCAGGAGACCATTTTATTACGTGTTTTAACAAAGAGTCAATATTTATCCTGGGTTTAAATTAAATTTACTTCTGAAGCATCAAACATGCAGTTGGGCATTTGTTTATTTACACTTGCCAGTAGTGTTCTCACACTGGTGTTGATGCTTTTGTTCACTGGGTCGTAGTCTTTGTATTGGAGTACACTGTACTGTTTTAGAGATAATTTTTGTGTAATATAAAGTGATTCTGTGAAAATTTTTGTTCTTCAAGTAAGTCTTAGATGCAGCTTATGAGGTATAAGCTGCTTAATTCTTGTGTTGATAAGAAATCAGGGTAGTGTATAATGGAAAGGGTCTTTATACCTTGTAGTGAACTTAAATTCAAGTTTTTTAAATCACTTAAATGAAGATTAAATGCATGGTTTTGATTCAGAAGTGGTGTGGGTGAATTAGTGTATTGATAGAAGTTACTTTGAGATTCTGATTTTCACTGATGTGTTCCAGTATGGGAGCAGGTATTTTGCCTACCCTCTTCCTTCTTTTCTTCCTTTTTTCCCTGTCACAGCTGGGAAAAAGTAGTTTAACTTCCTTTGAAGCATCAGTTTCCTCAAAAAGATATAGCTGAAATGTTGGTGTCTTAGCACAGTGTACAATACATGTTTTACTACCTGTAAGGTAGAAGTCTGATTATTTATGAAGATATAAACACAGTTTTCTAGCTTTTGTTTGTTTGTTTTGATGTTCTCTGTTGTTTTTTAAGACTGAGAATACAGGAAAAATTTCATTTATCACTTTGTATTGTCCTCTGGACATATTTGGGTGTTGTAGGCAGAATATAAATTGAGCAGAGAAGGCCTAGACATGCAGTTTATACACTTCCGTAGTAGTCAAGCTTGTTAGTTACAATCAGTGCAGTAAACACCAAGGGAACTAGTTGGGAAGGATAAATGATGGAAGCTGGCTCTTACAGAAAAGAATTTCCTTCCTTGGGTGGTTCCACAGTCTTCTGGCCTTTCTAGACAGGTGAAGAAGGCCTGCAGAGCAATGAAGGAGACAGAGAAATAAGATTTTTAAATGAGTAAGGCTTAGAGAAGGGTGAATTTATTCACATGAAATTCTCTGTGGGGATAAGTTCAAATTTGAACCAGAGCAAACTGATTATTTAAGTAAGTAAAAATAAGGGTAAAGAGGATAAATGCTGTCAGGCACAGGGTGGGATTCTTGGGGTTGCCATCGTGCAGGGCCAGGAGCTGGACTCTGATCTGTGTAGGTCCCTTCCAGCTTGGAGTATTCTATGATTGATTTTAGCATCATATCCTGTACAGATTAGAAAAATGGAAGAAGACAATTCAGGTGATACATGGGAAAAATGAGGACACAGGCCCAAGGTGTTTTGTTTTAGAGTATGGGCAGGATATTCTGAGGTTTGTAGTTGTGTGAAGTATAAGGGTGTGCTAGGAGGCTTGAAAAAAGATGGAAGATTAAGATCATATCAAATTTAAGAGCTGAGGCTGAGAAGCAATACAACTGTTAGCCTTATAGAATGTAAGGAGTCTCTGACTTGGATATTTAATTGGGGATATGTGATTTGGAAGGATCTGGGGTTTCACTTTTTGGGTACATGGGCTGTGCTTTGGTGAACATCTGAGCTAAGGTTTCACTGCTGCTGTAATGGAGCATGGGAGGGAAGGTCCTGTTTTCTGCCGTGCTCCTGGCTGCAGGATGGCCTGTTCTTGGAGCTCATCATGTTGATGATGAGATGTTGGGAAGTTCATCATGTTTAGATGTTCATATGCTGCTGCTGTCTGCTTTTTTTGCTATTTTTGGGTGCTTTGCTGTTGCATTGAAGTGGCTCACGGAGAGGTCTGGCAGGCAGTGGAGTTGGCATGAAGTATGTGGTGGGCCTGCACAGACTTTGGGCAGCAGTCAGCTGGCTGGGACTTGTGGAATTGTACATTAAGGAGTTGCAGTTATAAGAGCTGTTATGCTATATGAAATAAAAATGGAAAGGAAAAGATTCAAAACGGTGTAAGACCAAAACTAATTTTGGTATACTAAAAAGCACTTGCAATGTAATGTAAAAATGTTTCTATCCTAAAAGTTCTTGTGACAGCATGCTTTTTGGTAAAGGGATATGTTAAATTAAAAAATTTTTTAAGAAAGGTGATTCTAAGTAGATAGGATGCTGACGTGACTCAGTGGTGTCATACCTTAGGTTAATCTGTGCTTTCTGGATCTCTGTTTTTATCTCTCTGTAAATGTGAATACACAGAGAAAACATGAGAGACAAAGGGGTATGAGTTCCTTGGCTGCAGATCATCTCGTAGCAGAGGACAGAGTTAATGTATGGTCTGCATTCCCTATACTAAATCACCCTGGCTCCTGCCTAAATCCAGGCTTTGCTGCACAGGTCACTAGTCCAGTTGGTGGTATATTGTGCAGTAGTGGAGTTACAAGTTCTAGGGAAAATTGAACATTAAGGATATAGTGGTGGTAGATGGTATTTTTCAAAATGTTATGTGTTGGTTTTGTTTGTAGTGTGTGTGGGTCCCAAAAAAAGCCCTTTTATCTCAGAAATAAGACTTCTCTATCTGTAAGGCAGGCAGGTGAGTGACTAGAGTTTGTGCAGCATTCTGTGGACTGCCTGAAAGAAAAGCATTATTTTGAAGGTAATTGTAAAAACTTTACTGATTTTTTTACGTGTCTTTCATTGCAGGGACTGCATATATGGATAGTACTTTTTCAGAAAATACATAAATCTGCTGAAGTTGACAATGCAGGTAGATCACACGTGATTTGGATTTCCTGTGGTGTCTTTTGAGGGCCTCAGCTTGATAGGTTGTAGAAACATCTCAAACAAAGGTGTGGTTTGGAGAGAGTTTTTGCTTCTTTATGCAGGACAGCAAATCCAGAGTGCCATCGAAGGGAAACATTATTGTAGTAATTCCATCAGTGGAGTTGATCCAGCCTTCCAAAACCACTTGGGTAGCAGGCTTGGAAGTAGCTGTGCATTAGCTTCCTGCTCTGATGGAACTGACTGCTCACCCTCACTGTGAGCCTTCTTCCAGGGGGAATGAGGTGCAGCATTTCAGGGAAACCATCCCTTGCAGGAGGAGCAGATGATAACAAATATCACCCTTCATTCCTGTGCACTGTTTGGTGGACTTGGATGCTGACAGAGGTTACTAGGAGTGAGTTACATAAATGATCATCAGGCAAAACCCTGCTTATCATTTCCAGAGATGAAAGCAGTAAATAATGCATTAAGCAAAGAGGTGTTCAAGGGAGTCAGTTGTTTTCTTTCTTTATGTGGATGTCCTGGGTGTGGCTGGGTTAGGCTCACATAAGATTCTAGAGGTGTTTCTGTCTCATCTGCCTGAGGTGGTGTGTTGGTATCATCACTTCATACACTTATTTTGGAGAAACCAGCCAAAGCACTTGTGTGTGGGTCTAACCCAGGTTGTTTTTATTATCAGGGAGAGGGGTTTGGTGACTTTGGTCCTCTCTGCCCTTTCGTATTACTGAACATTTTTGCTTTTAGTAGCATTAGGTGCTGCAAGGCAAACACTGAACTTTGTGTTCAAATGCTATGAAAACCCTTCTTTGAAGAGCGTGCAATATATTCTGAAGTAACTTTATTAAAATTACTAGATTGGGTAGTAAGATTCTGGTAGAATGATGAAATGCATCCTCATGCAGCCCTACTCTCAATGAGACTCTCAAGATCCTGGCACCACTTTTGCAGCTGCATTGCTGAGTGGAAGAGCAAATGCAGCAGTTTGAGGTGGTTCCCCTCTGCTGGGAATGCAGGTTCTGAAATGAATGCAGGGCTGAAGTCTAAGTGTAGGGTGGGCTCTACAGTTTGTGGTTGGGTACAGTATTATTCATTCAGCTTTCTAGATATTGATAATTGCCACAGACATTTTGGACCTGGAAACCACAGTGTTTCAGTTGAAATGTTCATGTGACAGGCGCGTGTAGCAACACCGGAAAGAGATGCAATAGGTAAAAACCACAGGAGAAGTTCAGTTGTTTGTTTATCCTCCTAAATTGAAATTCAAACCTTTGTTTTTAAAGCCTTTTCCTGGTGTTGGTCTGTCCATAAAGCTGAGAAATGCAACTAGTCTATTAATATCAACCCTTTCTGTAACAAAACTTCATTAGGACTGAGATTCTGCCAGAATTCTGTTTAAACTTTTAAAAATATTCAGTTTTCTTTGTTTCTTTCTCTGTTTTGGTTTTTTTTTTAAGATTTTTTGGTGGCCCAAGACGCTGTTTTCTCATATAGTAATTTTTCCTTAACTGCATCATAGGTATAGGGAATATTACCTCAAATAGAAAAAATCAGCACTAATTGTTAAACTGGCAGAAGATAAAATGAAAAACCTCATTCACAGTTGGGAGAACTCAGATCCTTCTACTTTTCTCTGTTTTACACATAAAAGTTGAATTCAAAGCAACTCCTGATGAAGATTTTAAATTTCCTTCATGAATTTTGGCCTGTTATGAATGGTTTTTGCTTTCTCCTGCAGTGCAGGCAGCCAGAGCACTCATCTGCCAGCACACCCTTGTACACAGATGTTGACTTTCCTGTCAGTAGTGAAATAGCCCTGCTTGTTTTATGGGGTGGTTATTCTGAGTCTGGAAGATTGTTGAGCCTGGAAGAGATCACTAACCCCAGCTTGCTACTTAGCTATAAATAAGTTTGGTCTGCTGTGGACTAGTAAGTACTCAAGATTCTTACGTGAGGTTATTCACTCTTATCTAGGGCTATCAGCAAACTGGGTGGTTTGAAACCTTTAAAGAAAAGAAGCATGCAAGCCTTGCAAAAGAGTCAAAGAAGCATTTAAGTAATTCAGCCCTCAGCCAGAAGGACAAAACAAAATTCTGTAAAAGCTTTAAGTTTGGGGGTCACGTTTTAAAGTTATTTTGGCTTAATAGTAGCTGAAGGAAAGATTATTTGTATTTGTGGATGTGCATTCTTTGTTTTAGCTGCAGTGTGGCTGAAAGTGTGCCATAAAATAATTGAACATCATCTGAAGAGCTTGAAAGCATGGTTACGTAGAATACAAAATAACCATAGTGTGGGGGAGTGTGATTTTGAGTACAGGGAGAAGAAACTGAGTAAGGTGGTTTAATCAAAAAATGTTGGTTGTAAAAATCAGACTTTTCCACAGTTTTTGAAATGAAAGAAGAGAAATCATGCTGCTGTGGAAATGAACCTGGGAGATGGCAGTGTAGGAATGTGTGGTCCGGGTTTCTTTGTTTGGGAGGCTCGAGGAGGCAGGGTGTGGTTTTGGTAATTCTCATAATACTCCTCTGATTCCATTCTTTTAGTGAAAGGTGTTGATGTGCCTTATTCCCAAGAAAACTCTAGTTTCTGCAACTTGTTCTTTTTGCAACAACATTTGATGCTACAGCATTCGGTGGTTTTCTTGTTCCTCCAGTTCAATTCCTTTTCTGGAAGGTCTAAGTAGTTTAGGGTTAATTACTCTCAGATAAATATAGGTAAGTCCCAGGGGGGTTGGGAGCCTGTTGCAGTGATATTGCACTTCAGCTGGGACATCCCTGGGCTCTGGCTGGGGAAGCATTGGTTACTGGGTGTGTTACACCAGCACAGTTTTGTCCTTCTTGTGACTGTTTTGTTTTTGTGGGAGCTGCTTGTTCCAATTTTCCCCAGGAGATGTAAAGAAGAGAACATACACAGCTGTCCTGTGTTTTTCTAGGGATGTTTTGTGGTAAATAAATTGCTGACTGAGAACATACTGACAGTGTCTGACACAGAGCAAGGAGCTGGGCTGATCAAGTTCTTCACTGAATGAGGAGACTTTTATTTTTAAATCCGAAAGGTCCTTAGATACTTGTGATGGTTCACACCATCTTTAAGTCATTAGAATAACCCTCTTAAAGGTGTTCTAAATGGAGACAGGATTTGACTTGTGCAGGTAATGATTTAATACAAAAATACAAAGGAAAGAGCAATCGCTCTGGGGGATTTAAAAATGAAAATACTACATGATAGGTATTGAAAGGGAAGTAAATAGATCTAATAGTAGCTACTGGTTTGGGTGCTGAAGGGGCTGATTGGGTCAGAAAGGAGTGGGCAGCAGATGGGTGATCCTTCCCCAAAAGGATCCATGTGTCAGCAGCAGAAGCAGCATTCTTGTACGACTTTGACAGGAGTGGAAATGTCTGTAGAGTGGGGAGGCAGAGCTGGCTGGTGCAGACAGCAGGTGTTTGAAGTTGCATGTTTGAACTCCATCTGAATCAAGTTTTTTCCCCCCCCTGTGTTTTGGAGTCTTAAAACATCACCATTGCATTTCACTGTCATCTGGGCCACGGGTGGCATCGTGTTCTGTATTGCTGTGTTTGAGGTGGTGAATGCACAGAGGAACTGAGCACAGCTTCAAAGGGTGCTGAGCAGTTTAAATGTGTGTACAACTCAGTCATAGCCTGGATCCAGGCACAGAGTGGCCTTGAGGAGCCACAGACACTACAGTAGTCATTTTATGTAATCTTAGATAAACTGAGTCTGCTGCTTTTAAAGGTTGCTTCACGCTACCACTGGTTATATTTAATATAAGCTCTTGAAGTGAGTTAGTGCCAAGCAAAGCATTGTTTGGAGTATGGAGAAATAACCTGTGAGCCAAAATTAGCCTGTGTTCGTGTGGAGTGGTGTGTGTTTCGTCAGGGCTGCCCAGATCGTGTCGTCCCTGAAGGCAGCACATTTCAGCTTTAAATGTTTAAGCTATTACAACATGGAACATGCTGGTGAGTGGTGCCAGTAACATACGCTGAACATATGACCAGCACATGCCCCCACTTCAGCCTAGGCCATGAATTATTTACTTTTTGTTACAAGCTGTTTATTTTTGAGAGGTTTTCTCCCCTCTGTCAGTGTCAAGCACTGAGCCTTTTGTTTCTTTTTTTTGTTTTTTTAAATCTTCTTTTCTGCACTTGCTACTGATTCTGTGTTTCTAAAATTCTCTGCTGTGTTTACCACCACCCCCACCCCTATTTTGTTGTGCTCATTCTCTTAGGCTGCCATCCTGGGTAACTCCTGTGGTAGTGTGTTTGAAACTGTGGAGACCAGTCTGATTATTTTCAGCTGGTAATTGAGAGATAAAATGACCTTACACTTAATCTTTTGGGACTTGGTCTATGTTCATTAGTTAGCTGTGGTACCTCTTCTTTGTGTCAATTTTTTACTGTTATGTTTCACATCTGTAAAATGGCAGGGTTTTTCCCTCATCCCTTGTCATCTTTGGTTAGATAAATGATGTGAAGCAGACACTCCATAGGCCTTTTCTCATTTTAAACTGATTTTTGATGACAGCTCAAGTTCCCAGACTGCTTGTGTCTCTTCATTTGCAGCAACTCCGTGCTGTGGATTCTGGTACAAAACCTCTGAGTGAGCACCGACCCAGACTGATGGGCTGGGGAGCTCTGGAGAGCAGCAGTAGATAAAACTTTAATGTACATATAAATATATTGCATCTTTACTGTGTGTTTCATAACATTTTAGGGAGTGTTACCTCTTGGATGGGATCAAGCTTGACACAAAATTAATTGGACTTGGTGAGCTTTTCAGAATGAATCATCTCGTAGTTATTTGTGTGCACTGTAGGTAACAGGCTTAGCATTGCATACTTCTTTATATAGATTATTCTTTTAAATTCAGTTTTCTCCTGAAAGTGCTTTGAGTTAAAGGAAACACTGTTACAGAAGACTTTTGCTTCTCATTTTAAGTATGTCTGTAAACTTGATTTTTCAAGCATTTGCAGCAATTAAAAGTATCCTTCTCACAGTTCCTGTTTTTAGAAGCCTTTTTTTAACATTCACATTAGATCTCTACAGTAGCACAGGTTCATTAAAACAGCACTGTCTCCTTGTTTTAACCATACCTTTCAATAAAATTCAGGACCTGCAGATAAACTGTAAATAACCCTTTGGTTTCTAGGTTAGTTAAAACAAACTAATTGGGAGTTGGGGCTGAAAGAGCTGTCCTGTCCTGCCCTGTGTGTGAGCTCTGGTGTTCACGTTGTGTGCTCAAGTCAGATTAGTTTACTGGTGGGCCTGAAAAACAATCCCTGGGAAGAAAAGGGGAGAGGCTTGGGATTAGTTTTCTGTCAAGTCAGAAATGCAACTTTTTCCATTACCAGATGGGAAGATATTAATAAGATTGATAAAGTGGTTTTATTGGCATTTCACAGAATCATAGAATTTTTTAGTTGGAAATGATCTTCAAGGTCATTGAGTCCAACCATTGACCCAGCACTGCCAAGGCTACCACTAACCCATGTCCCCAAGTGCCACAACCACATTTCTTTTAAATCCCTCCAGGGATGGTGACTCCACCACTGCCCTGGGCAGCCTGTGCCAGGGACTGACCACCCTTTCTGTGAAGAAATTTTTCCTCATATCCAACTTAAACCTCCTGTGGCATAGCTTGAGGCCTTTTTCTCTTGTCCTGTCCCTCGTTCCCTGAGAGCAGAGCCTGACCTGGCTGCACCCTCCTGTTACGAGGTTCCCCCCTGAGCCTCCTTTTCTCCAGGGTGAGCCCCCCCCAGCTCCCTCAGCTGCTCCTGGGGCTCCAGCCCCTTCTTCAGTTCTGTTCCTTTCCCTGGACACGCTTCAGCCCCACAATGTCTTTCTTGTAGAGAGGAGCCCAAAACTGGTCACAGGATTTGAGGTGGGGCCTCAGCAGTGCCCAGCAGAGGGGACGGGTACTGCCCTGGTCCTGTGGCCACACCGTGGCTGGTACAGGCCGAGTGCCATTGGCCTTCTTGGCCACCTGGGCTCGTGTTCAGCTGCTGTTGACCAGCACCCCAGGCCCTTTTCCCCCAGGAACTTCCCAGCCACTGTGCCCCAGCCTGCAGGGCCTGTTGTGACCCAAGTGAGGACCCAGCACCTGGCCTGGTTAAACCTCACAACCATTGTTCTCAGCACATGGCTCCAGATCCCCCAGCAGAGCCTTCCTGCCCTCCAGCATTCCCACCCAGCTTGGCATCATCTGCAGAATGACTGAGGGTGCCCTCAGTCCCCTTGACCAGATCACAGATAAAGATGTTAAAGGTGGGCCAGTGTGAAAGCTGTCTCCTCTTGGAAGGCCTTACTCTTTGTGATCCCTGATCCTGTCTGCAGGGTCTAGCTGCCTCCTTATGCTGGCTCTGGCACCACTAGATCCCTCATGGGCAGGTACTCACATTAACCCCAAAGAATACTATTTTCATCTTGAAAAGCATTGTTTTGCTGGTCAGTTGGTGCTGGTTTAGTCAGTTTTATCACTGAGGGGTTTAACAAGCTGAGGTGTCCCTGGCCGCCCACTCCCCAGGCAGGGTGGATCCTTAGTGATTCTGGTCGTGAGTTCACAGTCACAGAAGTGATCCACAAACCTTGGAGTAAGAAAAAGAAAGGAGACCACTGTGGACAATGAAGTTGGACTGGAAGAGCAACAAAGCTGTGCTGGTGCTATTTTTAGTCCAAACTGTTTGTGTGGTTGATGGTTCTCGTTTTGCGCTTCACCACAGACATATCTTCAAACACAGATATTTGATAACCGGTTTCTGTAGTCTCTGTTAAACTTTGTGTTTTGTTTTCTGAACAGTTATGAAGAATTCAAGGTTTCACGTTGTCTTTCAAGCTCTCTGCATCAGGTGGAGGTGTCCTGTCTTGTTACCTTTGCAGTTCTTGGGGAAAAGTCACTAATTCTGCTAGCGCTTTCATATAAACTGACTGGTGTTTTCTCAGGAGAGTGAGCAAAACTGAGTGAAAGATATAATTTATAAATGAACTAATTAGTGCTCATAAGGTCTTCCTGATGTGATTCCTGGTGATGATTAAAGGAGTGATAGTTTAAAAATATCTAATGCACCTTTTTGACTCTAAAAAACAAGCAAACTCGTGCGTTAAAGTTAACATTTAATGAGCAACTTGTAAAAAAATCCTGATTATTTCTTATTTTGAGAAAGGATGTTGAAAAAATGTAGGTTTATACAGACTGGTTTTATTCATCTAAGGTGTCTGATATCTTAGTTTTTAGCTTTTCTGACTTAAAACTTGCGCATTGTTGTATACTGCAAAGGTGTGCATGCTATTGGAGTTCTGGGAAAGGCCATGGTCATGCCCTCCAGAATTGTTAAAATGTCTCTTAATTCATATTTTAGTTATCATCTCCATTTCTGCTTTGCTTTTTCTTAATAGGATTTAGAATATTAGTCTTTTACTTTTCCAGATGGCTATTTCTAAGATCATAAAATAATTGGGTGTATGAATTAAAACAAGGGAAATGGACTACAGATCTTTAGTAGTATTTGCTGCTACCTCTGTATTTATGATAAGTTTAACTTTGGGGCCACCTTGGTTATTATGGTAAATGCCACTTTTTTTGTGGTGCTTCCTGTACTGACATAGGGATTGAAAAAAATACATACTCTCAGCATACAAATTTTGTCCTTATTGACAGAAGTGTAGTACAATGCCTGTACACATACAGGAAATTAGGAAACACTTTCTGTAACTAGGGATTAACATTTCATTCCACCACAGCACATCTTTCTGAAAATCCAAGTCTTTCAAATATCAGTTGGTTCTTATGTGTAAATGGAAACATGTTAATTTAAGTGCTGCGAAAATTAGTGTTTGCAGTTCTCTTTGTGCAGCAGCATATGCATTGATCTCATTTGCATCTCCTCAGCTTTGCCAGACAAAGTAGGTTCTGCAGTGGAATTTTGAAGTAATCCTATGGCTGCCGAAATTGTTAAATATGCAGTGCTGCGCTGGAATTTCACTACAAAAATTTATGAATTTGTAGCAATCAATATTTGTCCATGATAGAAATGTAATTTTAACAGCAAATGGTATTCTGCTAAAGTGAAGGTCCAGCTTACAGATGTGTGGGGAGTTTATAATTGATAATTTGGAGGATTTTTTGTTATATGACTGTTTTGACAGTTCCATTGAAGGAAGGTGCTCAGTTGGTAAACTGGGGAAGCCTGACTTGGACAAATGTCACTTGCTTTTCCAGGGAGGGTGAAAGTAAGACACCTTGCTTTATCTGTATCTCTGTGTAGGAAAGCTTTGCAAATTTCTTCTCATCCAGGGAAGTTTAATTGTTTGAGCAGTTTGGCAGGATCTTCCTCTGTCCAAGAACCTCTCTGGAGGTGATTGCAGCTTGCTTTTTTCAGCATTTCAACCATTTTATAAACTTAACTCCATCAATTTGTGTGCTCAGGAGGAAGAGTCACTCAATATTAATTTTTATCCTGGAAGTCTTTAACTGATACTGTGTCAGTTACTGCCTCCAAGGTTGCTTTGGCTCTGGCATGTCTCGCAGAATGACCAGAGCTTAAAGTAGAGTGAAACAATGTATTATGTACCAGGACCATTTATTTCCTTTTAGATACTCTGTTTTTAGAAAATTCTATGATCTGGAAGAACTAAATCACAAAATAATAATAAAAAAAGGTTGGAATTTGAAACTAGACCAAAAGAAACTGCTGTCAAGACATGGTTGGTTTATTCTCAGAAAACCTCAGATTGGGTTTGGTTCACACAACCTAACGAGATGCTTTTGTCATCACCCTCAATAGTGTACAGCAGTGCCCTTGATTCACATAGGATAAGAAATAAAAAGAACAGTGAAAATAGTATTTTCATCACTAAAACAGTTTGGTTATTGCAAAAAAAAAACCCAAACAAACAAAAAAAAGGAATCTGGCTTTTTCTGGCCAGTGAAAGTTTTTGCAATTTCATTCTGTTGGTATGGGGCAGGGTAGGAGTATGGTTAATTAAAAACAGTAGATATAACACAGATAAACAAAATTAAAGTGAACCCTTCAGTATCACCAGGGAGTAGGATGTGCCCTTGGTGTTGAGCACCTCCATCCGTGCATCTCATGGATGTTTTTGGGTAGTTCTGCACAGGACGAGTAACAGGAGTGAGTAACACTGTAGTAACCTGCCAGCTGTTTGTCACCTGGAATGAGGAACTCCATGTTACTAAAGAAAACAGATGAAGAATTCTTTCCACATATTTTTCAGTATTAAGATAGAAATTTTAGCTTTTACTTCTTTATTTTTTTAGTTACTTGAAATACTTCTTTAATTTTTTTTCTGTTCAATAAGGGGGGAAAAAGTCTTGCTTCTCACAGATACATAGGAAATGAGGTTTGTGTAGTTTAGCATCTTCAAACCCTTCAGTATTTAACCATATAGATTTTAATTAGAATGTATGCATTTAATGTGCAGTTTTCATGGTGTAAAGTAGTGATGAAATGAAAGTTCCTTTAGCTCTGTTTGGGAGGATGTGATATATTGCTTAAGATATGTGTGTGTGTTACTTTTTGCCATGTAGGCTTCACAGCCACTACTGTGCTCCTTAACCAGCTCCTCTTGTGCAACAAACTCCGATTGAGGTTCTTCAGTCTAATTTAATGAAATAATCTCCCTTTTCCTGAAGACATATCTCTCACCTGATGTTTTGCCTCTTAAAGTGGTTGTAGAAAAAGGAAGACTTGGGGGATGATCCAATGGTTTAAACAAAGATTGGGTGTTGGGAAAAATATGTTCTGTTCCCAACTCTGTTGCACACTTGCCAAAACGGCTTGGCCAAGTCACAAATCCGTTTAATCTGTTTTTGAAAATGGGAATAATACTTCATGGGCAGGCAGATGATGAAATTTCAGTGCTCTTTTCCAGCAGTTTTTATCAAGGAAGAGCTTTGCTCTTTTAAAGTCAGTCCCTTGGGTTTTGAAGGGGATTACTTGGTGTGCAGGGTGAACTCTCTAACTCCCTCCCTGCTCCCTGTTTTTGAAGACTGTTGGTGCTGTTTTTCCTGGTCCTTCAGGCTTTCTTACACGCACTGTTCCCATGTGAATGCTGCTATCCCTCAGCTGTGGTGTGCCTTGAGATGAAAACTCACAAGATCTGCTGAGCTGACCTGTGTGCAGTATGTCACTGTTCTCTAATGAAAGGGACAACAGTGGCTTAGTTATAGTTAAGACATTGAAAGTAGCACAGAAATTAGTTTTGGAGGCTTATCTTTCTGTATTAGTTCAAATTTCAAGCTTTCAAACAGAATGGTTAGAATAGTTGCATATTGGGAGTGTTCTCTTGTGTAGTATAGTACAACACAGATTTTAAATTCAGGTGTCATGATGGCTTTTTGAAGCAAGATTAGTCTATGAGATGGCTTAAACCTAGTAAAACATCAGCTGACTTCTGCATTTCAACTTGAGTAGTTTTCTGCTGAATCAGTGTATTAGCTGGAGATACCAGTGGCTCCTGGAAGCAGGGAACTGGAGTTACCGTGGCTGGGACCAGAGCTGGTGCAGGAGGCCAGGGAGAGCCTGCCCTCTTCGGCAGCACTGAGCTGTGACATCCCTGTATCCTATGAAACATCCCCGAGGTCAGGCTTTTATTGCGAAGAGCCTGCTAGCTACCTGTGCTTCAGGATTCTTGGTTTATATTGTTCATTATTTACTAATTGTTTGGAGTGGGTTTCATTTTGCTTAATATTGAAGAGGTGTGAGTAGGAGTGTATGTTTGTGTCTACACCTAAACTCCCTTTAAACCAGTGCAACACAACCATCCCTAGCCCTGATTTAAACTACTTTAGGCTTTCTCCTTCTGTGTCATGGGCATCATGAAGTGTCTGCCCGTTTTCACTCACTGTAGAGACAGATGACAAATGTGGGCCCAAGTTTATGCTTGGAGACATTAATCCCTTGCCTCATGTGGCCATGCTGTACCCTTTCCTTCTCTGTACTGGTGCTCCTTCAGTACATGACAATGATTGGCCTGTGTTCTCATGAAAACTTTTATTGAGTCTATTTTTTTTATTTCTGGACAGATTTCCACTTGCGTGACTCTCTGACTGGTTAAATCATGTCTGTTGTTTTTATTTGCTTTTATCCTTCTGTACTTTCCTGCTGCCCCTTACACAGCCCACGATTTGAGAACTTGGCATGGTCTCAGAACAACTCAGGAGGAGGAGGAGTGCTTCTTGAAGGATATTTTCCAATAACAACGTGCTTGTTGTAGATTAGTTTCTTTACTTTGTGGCTTTTCAGACTCTTTGGCGTCTTGATTGGTTCTTGAGTGCCCACACAAGTGACAAAGGGACCTAAATTTATGTCATACTGTGGAGCAGTCAGTGCATAGAACATTTCTAGAGGGTCTGCACATTCAGGATAAAAGTTTTAGGAATTTGCAAATAGAAGGAAAATTGAAAAGTAGTTCGAACAAACATTCTGGAGAGCATGCATGGCTTAAAAAAAAGATCTCAGAATATAATACAAAATCTTGATTTCTGTTAAAATTCCCAGCCCAGCCAGTATCACCACAGTGAAGCAAATGTGGAATGGGTTCGAGCATCAGACATCTTTAGGTAGGCAACTGTGAAATTTAATTAATGCCCATGGCTGTGTGAGAGGAGGCTGAAAAAAGCCTATTCTTTGACCAGACAGGCAGATTTAGGGGGGAAATTAAACATTGCTGTCTACTCAAAGTTCAAGTTGGTAGGAAGCAGTTTTTGTCATTCTTCAATGGCCTCAGTTAGTCATGGATTTCTGTGTCAAAAAAAGGGTTGTGCTGCTCTTGGAAGCAGAGTTCTGCCTTGAAAAGCCCATCTAAAATAAACTTTGCTTCCTTGAATCGGGAATAATCATTGTGCAGCCCTGCCTCAGTGGGTAGCTGCTCTCTTGGTAAGGATTAGGAAGTTTGGGCATAATTTTGCAGTGAAATGCAAGTCTCTGATGAGGTAATAAATGAAGGCTTTTGTTACTAAAGTAATGTATGAGTCACAAGTGCTTTTTTTATGATTATGCTTGCGTCAAAACACATCATGACAGCACTTGTTCACTGTATTCCTCCTACTGCTTTAATTGTAAGGAATGTGAGATGCCAAGAACTGTCTGTTTGGCTCTCAGCACTTTGGTTTGCTCTGCTGATAGCTCTTATTTAACAGTGATTGATATTATTGGAACCTCAGTGTATCCACATGAACTTTTGCACCCCCACGTGTACCCTGTGACTGAGACTGAGGTGCCAGGCACCTCTGAGCAGCCAACTTGGTGGTAAAGGATGGAGTGGGTTTGGTTTGTCAACTTTGGCTCAGCTGTGCTTGTAAATCCTGTGCCTTATGGGAAGTTTTGGAATGGCATTTACTGTCATGGAGAAAGTTGGAGCTTGCATATTTATGGTTAAATGCAGTTATCTGGAAGGAAGAAAAAATGATAATTGATTTCTGTTTTCCTGTTGCATGTGTTTTGTTTCTGTTTTTTAAGCAGGAAGCTGTTGTGTTATAGAGTGATGTATGTAGGCTCTGCTGGGACTGTTTGCAATTTGGCAAAGGTAGAGGCACTCAAGCTTTTGGACAAATTTTAAATTGTTTTTATAGTTTAGTAGGAAATGTAGAGATTGAGACCACACAACCTGGCTCTGCATACGGCTTTTGTGTACAGAGATGCTAAACACCCAAAAATGCAGTGTTTCCATAGGCGGAGTTTCTTTTGTATTCACGGGCTGGGGAGCCTCAAATTCCAGAGGCATTACATGAGCAGTTTTAATGAATTAGTGTCTGGTTTTCCTGCAGCAGATGTGACAAGCAGCTTTATAAGCTGCTTCCCATCGATCGCCGTTTTCCAGCTCTTTTGTGTCTTTCTTTTGCTCAGAGAAAAGCAGGGAAGAGCTCGGTTTCTACAGTAACTGCTGCCTACACTCCTGCCTGCAGGCCAAGTGCTTTCTCGGTCCTGCAGCCTGTGCAGGGCTACTGCATTAAAATTCTGTAGGTTTTGTTTGGGTTTCTGGTTTTTTTTTTTTTTCTTCTTGCTGGTTTAAACATTTTGCCCTTTAAGAAAAAAGGAGAATGCAGTGGAATTTGCGATTTTGAGATAGGCAATTTTAATTAACCATGGCACATTGCCGTGATTGTAAGGTAACCTAAATGTTTTTGCTGCTGATCAGTACCGATGTTGTGTGGTTGGTATGTAAAGAAAAGAGCTCCTGGCTGCTGAAACAGGAACCTTTGAAAATCTGTGATACACTGTTAATGCCCGTTTCTGTAGCGTAATAATGCAGGGGAGGAGTGAGATCAGCTTCAAGTTGTTAAGAGAATAGAATTTGCAGCAAAATTTGCTGTAGTGGTGCAACTTCAGTGCACTCTTTTCAGTCTAAACTCTTAAATACCCTTAGAGAAACTGCTGTGAATACAGGGTTAAAAATGCCCAGTTTCTCATGACGTCAGCTCTCCGAGTGGGAACGAGCTGAGCACCATTTCAGGTGGGGTCATGTGTTTATTACTCAGTTTGTATTCCTGCT
>NW_008239785.1:870776-907939 GCF_000691975.1 Corvus brachyrhynchos | reverse complement strand
CTGGTGATTCAGGAATGTTCCTGTTGTCGTCATCAATATTCTGCTGTCATAGGATCATTTTTTGACGCAGGCAGGCTTGTTCCAGACCCTTCTGACGCAGGTCAGCACCGTTCCTGTAAGGAATATCAACCAACAACTTTTTACATACCTCTTATGCACTTGCTAAAACATGAGCAGGGAAGTCTGTAACTAAGGTTTCCCATGGGGGAGCCTGTAATTTACAGCTAGATTGTATTTCCAGCCTTTGCTTACAATTTGCTGCAAGTGTTCTATTGGCCAACTTGAATTAACAGGAGGCTACAGCAATATTTCATCACTTCTGATGCTGCATAGATCTTTGCTTTTGAATCTTAAGAGATCTAAGAGTAGAGATAGATGGATCAGTGATCTTGCTCTCTAGGGTGTTTTCCATCCTGTTAGGTGGCACTGTGTAGACAGTGGTGGCACACCTGAAAAAATACCCAAATCCTTGTGAAGAGAATGCCCAGTGCTCAGAATAAAAATTCTGATTGCTGGTTTAAAAATCTGCGAGTGCTTTGTTCCTTGTGGTGTTAGAGGTTGAGCATGCCTCGAGCCCTGCCAGTCCCTGTGTGGAGGACGTGCTGTGCAACGATTGATCTTTGGGCCACAGAAATCAATTGCAAAGGATACAGGGAATTAAGGGGAGCTTGTGTGAGGTTGGGATTCAGTCCCCAGAGGAAAAATGTTGCCACTCTTTAAAGGGCAGTTGCTTTTTGGGTAACCTCTAGAAGTGTCCTGACTAGTAATGGCCAAACATAATTGAATGTAAATTTATGGTAAATTAGCCACATCAGGACTTAGTTTCAAAGCAGGGAGGAGGAGGAGAAATCCATCCCACCACAATGGATGTGGACATGGCCCCTTAGGAAGTGATGCTGTGTTCTGGCTGGGGTGATTTCTCACAGGCTGTGGTCAGCTGCCAGCAGGAGGGCATCAAAAAACTTCTTTCCTAAAAATCTACTAGAGGAGCTGAACTTTGTGTTACATTAATATAAATAAGTAAATTTTTTTCATCACCAGTCCCCCATCAATAGAGAAAACCAGATACTCCTTCTATTGACAACAATGGAGAAAAGTTTACAAATGGCATATTAAAGCTAAAATCTCTGACAGGAGCACAAGGTGGCACCTCCTGTGGGTGAACAAGCACCTACATGAACAAATTACCCATTAAGAAAGTTATCCCTGTTGGGGATTATAAGAAAATAATTATAATCTGACTAGTTTTATACTGGATCACTCTTTTTCAGTGTATCCATGATAACTTTTCCTATACTCTTAGTGATGGCAAAGTGTTACAACAACACTTTTTTAATGTGATCCTAGAAAAGACTTTGTAAAACAAATATCTGAACAGTTACTTCTGTTTAAAGAGTCAAGACAATGCTTACTGTAAAAAATTGTGTGGGTTTTTTTTAACAACCTTTACTTAATAAGTAATCATTTAGTGCTGGGAGTTTTCAGGTGGGTACTCAATGTATGACTATTTGGATGGATTTATATATCTACCTTTGTTATTAGCTTGGAAGCCCAGACTTTAAACTGTTGGGTACATTGAGATTATCTTGAAATAAAAACATCAGTTCAGTTCACTTTGTCTTCTTAATAAGTTTTGGTTTTGTTGATTCTTTTAGCTCTGAAGGTGATGACTCTATTCCAGAAATGGACTGTGGTATTGACTTCCAGTTCAATTAAACACAGCCCAAAGTCTTAAAAATAAATTCTGGGCATGAATAATTCAGTATGCCTGCTCTTGGTGTTGAGCAGTCAGAAACCTTTTGGTAGGGGATTCAGACAGTGAGGAAGTTAGAAGGTGTAATTGTGTATTTTTTGAAAAGGGTAAACTGAATGAAGCGGCCACTTTCTCCTTGGTGTGGGAATTGTTGCTTTTTCCAAGTTAACCAAGGTTGCTTCTTTCAGGTGTCTCCAAGGCATGAAGTCCCATCTCTTCTTACAGGTTTCTGTGTGTTTTCTGTGTGTCAGTTCCATGGGTGAGGAGCTGGGTTCAGCTCTCTTTAGAGATGCACCTTTTCCCAGGACATGGAGGCACTGTACACAGGCTTTACAGACACTGAAATATGTAATCATACTTCAACTTTCTGAGCTTTTTTCACTTCCAAGGTATTTCTAGTTGTATTTGTTAAGACTCATCTTTGAAGTATTGTTTATTTAAAAACCAGTTAAAAACCACAGCCGCATATTGTTTAATCTATAATTAATATCCTATTAATCCATTGTGATGGAATCAATAATAAATGAAGCAGCAAATGGAGAAAAGATGAAATTGGGGTCCTTGTGCTTTCAAACTGAAATTTACCCATTAGCAGGAAGTCAATCAAGTTGTAATTTCCAAGCACCATGTTCCAGTGAGCACCTGCTTGAATGGATTCACTGCTGGAATGCTCAGGCCAGAGGAAGAGGCTAAAGGACCTCAGTTATATTTAATTTTTTTTCCTGGAGAAGACCAAAGGTGGATCTTAATGCAGCCTTCCCTTGCCTAAAGAGTGATTGTAGAAAGCCTGGAGCCAGGCTGTGCCAACAGGCTCACAGTTTGGGCACAAGCAGCTGCAGAAGTTGCAATGAAGAATTTGTACCTCTACAAATGAGAAAACTGTTCACTGCTTGAGAGTGTAATTAGTGGAAATGAGTTGCCCTCTTGCTTGGAAGGCTTCAAAATTTGGAGAGACAAGGCCCTGAGCTACCAGGTCTAACTTGGAAGTTACCCTGCTTTGAGCAGGAGATTGGGCTGGACACTTTCAGAAGTCCCATCCAAACTCCATTTCTCTCTAGCTCTGTCTGAAAGATGTAAAAACTCAATTTTTGCTTGACTTTTAAAATGCATGTGTTTCAAAAGTGGGCCTGGGAGTGTGCACTGTAGGGGATTAAGTGTCAGTGTGCACATCTTCTACCAGAAGTATAAATAAATGAATTGGCTGTGAGAGTCATTTTTACTGGAGCAAGGGGAAAAAGACCAGTTGGGAAGTAGATCACAAGTAGGTAGGTAAGAGGAATTAGAAAATGGATTAGTTTCAAATCTCCCTTCCATGGAAAGGAGACCATAGCCAGAAGTATGGTGATTTCCATGGTTTTTTGTTAGTTCACTGATCAAAATAGCAGAAGGAAGTACAAATAGTATCATCTCAGGCTGCTGTACTGTCAGAGAAAACTGAAGTGGAAAAGCTGTGTTTGGTGGTGCAGATGTTAATCGTGACCTCTGCTTCTCTTTGTGGGGAGTTAATGCTGCCTGTGTTCACCTTGAAAGTATTTGAAGTCAAAAATCGACACAAGCAATCTCCCAGATGCTGACTGGGTTCTTTTTTGAGTCTTGGCTTTTTAATGTGAAAAGTTGAAGCTGTCCTTGGCTCTCAGTAAATCAACAAGAGTTCAGAAACAGACACCTTGTTATTCTTTTAAGTCTGTTTAAATCTCAGGGGATCTTTAAGTTAACAGGGGTTCAGTATCACAGTCAGTGTGAAAGAATTGAGCTGTGCAGTTGTAACTACCTTGACTTCAGGAATCTATTTGAATGTAAAATCTGGAGGTGCTGATAAAAGAACCTGCTGATCAAAGTGGCATGGCAGCTTCTGTCTGATTTTGGTCCTGGTTCTTAGAAGGCAATTAAACTGGAATAATTCAAAGGATACTGAGGCACTGGGTGTCACAGCAGGGTTTATGTACAGGGAAGAAATTGGATTCCTACTGCTATGTTTTGGTTTCCCAGATAAAGGCAGGATGAAATTCCTCCTTTCCAGTCAGATGGTATTTTCACACAGGCAGAACTACAAGTGTATCATCAGCTTTTCCCTGCAGTAGGGACAGAACTGCTGAGGGGAAGTGAGAAAATATTAGAAATACAGATGTGACAAAACTAGACTTTGCACATTTTACCCTGAGACACTTCTCTGGCACCCTGCAAAGTTCCTAAACTCTGCAGAGGTCCTGCCTGGACCAGCATTGCTGTTTTTGGCTGGGAACTGCAGATATATGAGTTTTTTATGGAATAGTTTGAAATGATGTGATGCTTCTTGTCTGTTTTCCAGTAGTCAACCCACAATGAGCTGGTTTTTAATTTAAAGAAGAATAACTGAGGTAATGAGTTGCATTTTAGTTGTGACATCTCCTCTGTGGTGCCCTGGGTCGCACAGTGGCTCCGTTGTCATGCTCTGTAGGAAGCACATGGACTTGTCATCAATAAATGTACAAAACAGCTTACAGAACTGCTTTATTTCTTTGGGGGTTTTTTGTAAGTGGGTTGTCTAGATGAGTTTCTCCTCCAGCAGCCATCCTGTGGTAGTGTATTGTGAAACTACTGTAAATGTTTGAACAGTGAGTAAAATCCAATTCAGCTTGTTGAGGACTAAATGTTTGATGAGGTCTCTCCCTGTGGGTGTTCTGTGGTTTTTGTTTAGTTCATTGTATAACTAAAGAATATGCCAAAACCAACTTGATTCTGATCAAATTAGAACATGTTCTATACTTTGATTTTGGATGTAAATATAATACATTTGCATAAATGCAATTTATTCAGGAATTCTGTTGGTTATTGCCTGAATTCCAGCTATAAAAACATGCTTCTATTAAAAAAAAACCTGTTTGCAAATATGAATCAATTGACAGATGTGGTCTTTTGATAATATTCAGGTGTTATTCGCTCTAACCAGAGAGGGATTTGTAAGTACCTTGTATCTTCCTTATTTACACTGACCTTTCAGGCTCAGCATGGGAAACGTAAACTGCACTGGGGACGCCTCTGGGTTTTCATGACTGTCAATTCCAAGTTTGTTGGGCACATGTAGAACCTCTGGAGTAGCCCTGGTCGGTCAAAGCTCCTGTGTTTGGGGCTACTTTTTGTGGGTGGTTTTTTTCCGACCTTGATCACCGTTTGAGAGCTCCACGTCTGTGCTGTGCTTTGACACCTGTCCTGCAGTGTGCCCTGGGTCAGAGAGCTGCCCTGGCCTTGTTTGCCAGAGATGCCCACAGGGAGATGATGCATTCAGGGTAAAATGGGAGATCTTTTAATAAATGTGTGCCTACATGGAATATCAAAGGAATTGCTGAGTATTTTTTTCTGCCTTTCCACGTTCCTTCCTGGTACTTGTGTGGGATCCACCTCTTCCCTATCCGCCTCATGCCCATCCTCGCCCCGGTGTGGCACAGGAGGACTCCAGTTCCTCAGTGGTGTGTACTGGGGTGATTTTTTTTACCAGGCAATAAGGATTGTAACCAGGGAATTAGCACCCAAAGCAATGTCCAATTCTTCCCATATTTTTCTTTGAGTTGAAATAAATTTGGTCTCAAAAGCATTAAGGTAAATTTGCAGGTATGGAATAACCTTGTGAAATGCATAGGGAAGGTGACTAAGATTTAAACCTGTGTCAAACAGATGTTATTGCTCATTTTCTCACAGGGATTTTTACTTAATCTTTGGCTACTGTCTTTGCATACACTTGAGTGTTGTTGTTATTGCTGCTTAAAAGAAATGCTGGGAAAATATTTTTGTTAGCAAAACAGCCAAGACCCCTTTCCATTGTCACTAAAATGGTACAAGCACAAAATGCTTTTGACTGGAAAAAGCGAAGAAATGAGTTGTTACTGAATATATGAAAAAAACCCAACCCAGAAATGGGTCCATTTAACTTCCTTGCTGAAATGCGTGTGCAGTTTTTTGGCACAGATTCTGTTCCTAATTTAGTACATTGAGCATGTTTCAGAAATAGGTCGTCTGTTAAATGCGGACACGGTCCGTACTCAGAAGTAAGACAGAGAGAAAAGGAAGGTCACTGTCAATTCTTTCTCTTTTTCCTCATCCTTGAGTGTGTATTATAGGGAAAAAGAACCACTGTGGTGCATGTGGCAAGGGCCATAGTGAAAATCAAATGCTGCTTTTATTCTATAAACATCCTTAGATTCATTTTAAGACATGAAAGCCAAAACACACGAGAGTTCATTTTTAAGGCTACTCTGCAGCTGAGTGTTCCTGCCAATTCTTACATCACTTTTATGTTTAATATATTTTTCCAGAGAAATGATCACTTTTATTTACAGTCTTTTGCATTCATAGCTCATTTCTTACCCCTTGTTCCAGCATGTGCTTGTTTCCTCTCTGTATAAAACTAGATCTGCCTAGAAGCACTTAAAAGCAAAACAAACCCAAACACCAACATTTTGTGAGGTTTGTTTCTGGGTATAGTGTCGTTGGAAAGTCCTTTTCATCGTGTGGGAGGTGTGTAAATGTCATCGTGGGTTTAGTGCTCAGTGTAGTCTAACAACTTAAGAACGAGGAGGTAGTAAAGTTATTTGAACTGTATTTTTATAGATGCTTTTGTTGAGACAAAATTAAGTTTCTTATTTGCTCAAGATTGAGCAAATATATTTACTGAGAAGTTAGAAACAGCGTGTCCTGTTTAATTGTGTTCAATTCTAAATGCTGTGCACAGGGATGTAGCAGGGGGATTATCCTAAGGTGCATTCATTGTATTTTATTTTTCAAATTTTTAAACAGTTGTACATTGTTAATTTGTTGTTAGTCATTAAATTTAGGCATGTAATCCTTGGTAATACTTGAAAATGGGCAGTTTACTGAAATTGGGTCTTAAATTCAGCTCTGAAAAAAGGTATTCAAATGTAGTACTAAAGCAGCAGTATACTCTGTAAATGAGCAGAATTAGAATTGATATATGTTTAATTTAATACGTATTTTAAGAGAAAAGAACCCAAATCTCTTAGACCAGTCTATGAAACTGGTTAGACCTCAAATTGGCCAACATTTATGCTTCTGATTCATTTTGCTATCATGGACCAACTTGTTCATTTGCTGCAGCCATTCCTTGGCATCATAAAATAATGAGCTTTTGTCTTCAAAATAGCTCTGCTTTGGGGCTACTGCAAGATCAGGATGAACCTCAAGAAATTTAGAGACAATGCACAAACTGCCCTTGTTAGAAAGAATTGCATTTGCTTGTATTCCTTTACAAATGTCAGTTGCTTACCTGGGGATCATTTTCTGGTCACGTTGATCTCCCTGTATGATGTGTAAAATGAAGATGGTCACGGGTAATTACATGAGACACTATGGCTTTTAAATTCTAAATGAGCTTAGGTGATAACATGCAAGTTATGCAGAAAGTCCTACATTCTGTAAACAAGTGGCTCATATATTTGGTTTTTTTTATTTTTCAGCTGTACTTTCAGGTTTCCCAGCACAAACATCAAGATAACATTCACAGCTCTGTCCAATGAAAAGAGAGAAAAGCAGGAGGCCCCGGAGTCCCCAGTGAAGCCTGTGCAACCCCAGATCTCTCCCTTAACAATAAACATTCCAGACAACATGGCTCACCTGATCAGCCCTCTCCCTTCTCCCACAGGAACTATCAGGTATTTAAACCCTGCAGGTGGGATCAGGGCCATGTACAGTCAGGCTCAGCACAAATTTCTCATTCAGTATTTTGCTTTTGAGGTCAAAGTTCAGCTGAAGCTCAGCCTTACCTGCCTCAAGAATCCCCCTTTCTGCTCTCATAGTTGCATGGGCAGTCTGTGATATTCTGGTTTAACATGTTAAATGTGTAACAGTCTGCTCAGGAGCTGTTGCATTCCAACAGTTTAAATTGCTTTTTGCTCTTGCATGCTTATTGCAACTCTTCAAATGAGACAATTTTAAATTACACCATTTTAAAGTGTTCTGATTTGCCACTGTCCTCCTGAAGTTCATCATCAGGAAAAATGGTGGTTTGGGTTATTATTAGTGTGGGAAATTGACTGATCTCTTACTCCAGAAGATTTGTTATTGGCTAGTCACTGCTGGAAGTAAGCAGACCTTTTATTTAAAACACAGGCTGAGGTGCAGAGCTCAGTGTCAGGATGGCTGATCCCAGGGAGGGTGATCCAGGATTTTCCTTGCCCTGCTGCTTCTGTGGTAATTGCAGCCCTTGTCCCACCTGTTACTTGGGACCAAACTCAATTAAGCACAAGCAACCCATCCTCACAAATGGGTAAAATTAGTTCAGATAGAATTTTTCAAAGTGTTGGAAATATCAGGAGCAAAACTTCCATGTCAAGGCACTGGAAGTTGTTTCAGTCATGTATGTGCTTTTGAAAGCTTTTTTGTCCCCTCTCACTTCCTGCATCTTCACTTGAATGAAGAACTGCCTGTGCTTGCTTTTTAAAAAGGTACAACTTGTTAATGAAATTTGAATTTAAGGATAATTGACTTCTTACATGCTTGCCAAGCTCTTGGTCTCTCTCTTGGAGTGTTAATGACACCTGCCTAAATGATGGAAGCAGAGAGAAAAGATATCTAGACTTGTCTGTGAAACAGGTTTGCTTTCATATAAGAATTCAGGGAAAACACGTCTTACCAATGACAGAGCAGCTCACGAATATTTCAGATAATATCCCATCTATCAGCACTGTCTTTGCCTCGCTATGAATTTTGTAATTCTCTTCAGGGCTTTCATGCACCTGTTGAGCAGTTTATTACAGAGGAAAAAAAAAAGATGACAGTTTTGAGTCTATTTTGAGAGCAAAGCTTGACAGTTTCTCTGCGAATCATCCTGTTTTGTAGAAGACTTGTAAACTTGCTTTGATTATACCGTATGTGTCGCTTTGTCAATATATGCTGAAGTGAGCAGAGCAGAGGGATGTTGTCAGCTGATACGTGAAAACACAGAGCAGCAGTGACCTATATCTAAAGAAATAAATTAGCTACACATTTTGGCTCTAACCAAGGGTTCTTCTGTACAGCACTTAAAAAATGCCATCTCTCCCTTAGAGTAAGTATATCACTAGTAACAAATCATTGGTGGATTTCTTGTGAAGTGAAGATTTGATACTTTCAATATGAGTATATATTGCCCAATCTATAGTGTTTGCCTCTTTCTGCATATAAAGAAGGAGGTAGTAAAAAATTTGAAGGGCCAGGCAGACAAACAAACCTTGACAGATGTAAAATTGTTAAAGCTTTAGTGGGTAGATCTAAATAGCATTGTCTAGATTTACTTCTTGTGATGTTTGGAACCATAGATTCAAAGATTAAAGATTATCTTTGGAGATAAGGCTGGTTCTGGGGGCACAGCAGGTGCAGCTCTTGGGCTTTCTAGTTTTTTGGCATTTCTGAGGGCTGCCTTGAAATCAGCTGCAGTATGAATTGCAGAGAGTGTGTGTCCTTGTAAGAGAGCTGCCAAAATTATTTTGGGGAAGGGGATGGACCTCACCTGCTGACTTTCTCTTTGCTCTTGGCTAAAAAGAAATTGTAGAAGAAAATTGGCACTGTGCAGCTGCAGTTCCTGTGGCCTCTGCAAGGCAGGGGACCACTGGTAAAAGACGTTCCAGTGGAATTATATACAATTATTTCCACTTTGGTGGATGGCAAAATGTGAAGTGTTAAGAGATACTCTTTTAGAGTTTGGCACCTTCTCTTGCTTTCTAACAGTGTATCTGCTGTATTGGCCTAATACTGCATTAAATCAGCTGAGTCAGTGCTGATGCATCCCATTTATCGGTACATTTATGGTTTTTGTACATATATCTGTGTGTAAGTATGGGCACACACCTGTAAGCACTTAAAATAATACTGGTTTAGATTTAAATGAGAATCAAATCTTTTTTTACCTCACTGCTTGCTGTATTTTATCAAATGTGCAGAAACACTACACAGGAGAGATGATCTTTTGTGGGGCAGACTGAACACAAGCATATGGCAGAAATTCCATGCAAGATGTGTGTCTTGTTTCCAACGAGTGTCTGAAAATTTGTGGCTGCTGATGCAGTTAAGGTAGACTTAAGGTGGCAAATCTTACACAAATACAGATCAGCCTAATCAATCAGCTGATCCTTGTCCTCTTGAGGAGGAAAGCCTGAGCAAGGTTTCTTCCTGCAGTGGTTCTGATTCCTGCGGATGGGTTAGCAAGGCGTGGAAGGTTGTTTCTAATGGAAGCCCTGACAGCCCTTTAGCTGCAGCCTCACAGCTCTGGTAGTGGCTTTGCTGCAGTAAGAGCTTTTTGATGAGACATAATGTGGTGATATACTGTATAACAAAATAGTAGGATCTTCTTTTTATGCTCTACAGTGCTGCAAATTCCTGCCCATCGAGCCCCCGCGGCGCAGGCTCTTCAGGGTACAAAATGAGTCGTGGAATAGCATCTGACCTACATTTGATGGCTGACAATTCACAGTCAGAAAACGACAAGGAAGCTTCAGGGGGAGATAGCCCAAAGGTAAATACAGCTTGAAACCAATCCCAGAAATTACACCTGAGGTGAATGTAAGACTTGGGATGTTTTGTTTGCTAAAGTGTATGCACTGAGTGGTAATTGGAACATTCCAGGCTTTAAAAACAGTGTGTAGGGTTTTGTGATCAGATGTGAGATTGATTGATTGATTGATTTACCCCTCTCCCCTTTGGGGGAGGGTCTGTGTGCAGTCTCAGTTATAGATCTGTTTGGAGGCTATTGAAAATTCTTTGCTATTATACATATCTGCAAAATTTATGTTATCTTAAAATTGCTAATCAGAAGAACAAAGCTTTCTTACTTTCTTTTCTGCCTCAAGATTTTGGTAGTCCAAAAGTGCCCTAAGTCAAATTAATGATGTTTTATGACTTTTGATCTGGTAAGCAGTGTGTATCTCTCCAAAGTTTGTTGATGCAGACTTCTCTTGTTTTTGTCCAGGATGACTCTAAGCCACCCTACTCCTATGCACAGTTAATAGTCCAAGCAATTACAATGGCCCCGGATAAGCAGCTTACACTAAATGGAATTTATACGCACATAACTAAAAATTATCCCTACTACAGGACAGCAGACAAGGGCTGGCAGGTAATTTTGATTTCTGGAGTATTTTTTTTTTCACTTGTGAGCAATACTGGCAGCTGTAAACAGTCATGAGCAGGCAGTTGGTAAGCCTCAGAACCCTTCAGAAACAGAATTTATCAAATGAGTGTGTTGTCTTTCTTCTGATTGTAAGTTTTCCAACAAAGCGGGCGATTTACATGCGTCTGTATTTGAAATATTGCTTTATTGATGGATTGGTGTTCTCTAAACCTCTAGTAGGGATGCAGACAGACTTTGGGGAAAGCAAAGTGCATTTGGCACTGGATTTGAATCCCGTATGCTATCTAGGAATGGTGTCATGTTCTGTAACTTACAGTTGTGTAAACATCCGTGTTGCTATCTTGAGATAAAATTGAGATATTAAATGCTCCAAGTTCAGTTTTGTTTGTAAACAGTGATCTTGCCCATGCAGCAGGTGAAGGAACAAGTGTGTTATGTGTCATTATCTCACACTGGTTCATGCACTGTTTGATTTGTGAGCTTGCCCATTCCTGTACCGAGTTGGACCAAACCCTTCAACTCTGCAGAATTAATTTCTGCTTTCTTTTCATTTTTCCAAGACCAGCCTCAGCTTTTGCCAGGATGACTAACCGAGTAAAAATCAGTCTGGCAGAGTCGTCCCAGACACACATGAAGGCTCAGTGCCTTTGGTGCTGTTTTGGGTGCCTCAGAGGCCAAAGGAGCAGAGTTTGCAGGGCGTGGAGCACCTGGAGCACACGGTCCATCGTGGACTATCAGCTCACTGCTGGCTGCTCACTCTGCAGTTATTTTCAGGGAGGTAAAATTTGGAGAGATTGGCTGCACAAGTGGAAGACTGAAAAGCACAGCCTGTAGAGGAAGAGATTTTTAAATATTAATCAGATACTTACTTGTCATAAGGCCTAAATGAAAGTTGGATCACTCTCCCAAGGTTAGTGGGGAACGTAGCTGTTCCTGGCTGTTTGCTAAGGGTTTGGTTAGTCAAGGACTTGGCTGTTGTGGCTGGGAAGTCTCTTTTGTTTCCCTTTCTCACATAACAGTGCAGTATCCTGGCTGCAGTCACGTTGTTTTAGCAACAAGACTCTGTTTATAAAACGTTGATGTGTGTTTTGCTTCCTATTTTGCAGTACCTTGAGTATCTGTGTATATGCTGTTGCTTTGTGAGCATCATGAACCCAACACACAC
Organism: Corvus brachyrhynchos; assembly: GCF_000691975.1. NCBI lineage: Eukaryota > Metazoa > Chordata > Aves > Passeriformes > Corvidae > Corvus > Corvus brachyrhynchos. The sequence continues at coordinate 895,927 of NW_008239785.1, read as the reverse complement.
ACACACACACACACACGGTCACGCCGAGGTAAAGAACTCTGCCATAGAACAGGGTGTGGATTTGGGGCTGTAGTGCTTCCTAAAGCCAAGGTGATAGGCACAGCAGACAGTGTGTTCTGGACTAATTAATTAGCAGCTATTCATAGAGACAATTGGAAAAGCTGAAAATCAGATGCTGCTCAGTCACTACTCTGCCAGCTTCTACACATTGGGAGTTGGATTGCTGCTCGGGTGACTTAGGATAGATGTTTCAAATCATATTTGAGGCTCTATATGCATGTATCATTCAAAACATAGAGTACAAACACATGTATAGTGTCCCAGTCCCATACCTTAAGAAACTGAGGTATTTATATCCTTTAGCATACAATGGTCTCATTTAGTTGAGCATTTGAAGACTCCTCTCTGTGAACTTATTTTAGCAGGTACTTTTGGATCTAGTCCTTTATTCTAGCATATGGAGAAATAAATACAGTTTATAAATATGTTCTTGGCATCTTTCTGGTTATGTTTCCATTTTTGGCAGGGAAAAACCCATCTCTGGTTTCATCAGTTTGCATTCAAGAAATCATATATGGTTATCACTGCTTTAGGTTTTCCAAACTTACCGTCAGGGTCATGAACTCAGACATTTGAGCAAGTTTTACATTCACTTTGCAAATTTTTGAGAGCTTTTGTAAATGTAAAGCTTTTTCCCGTTTACCTCTGTTCCCTGACAAGTATTTTGGGGTGCATCCTTAGCATCAGTCTCTTCTTGTTCAGTGATAATATTGAGAGAGATTTTGGGGTTTATCTATGTTAAAAAATGAACAAATAAAATAAAAGGAAATTGTGTGTGCAATGCCAAGCACAGATAGAGCCACTTGAGGGTGTCAGCAGTTCTGTGCGTTGCTCTGATGGAGGAGTGGGGGGGATGTTGCAGCAGACTGAGGATGTGGAAATGTGCAAAGAGACCGTGGTAACAAAGATCTGGAAGAGCTGGTTCAGGACCTACTGCCACGTGCTGTTTTAATAGAGACATGAAATTCTTTCATTGAGACAGACTGGACTGTGGGTGAATTCACAACAATCCAGCTGCCTTTGGAACTTGTGTAATTTAGCCTTTTCTTTCTGAACTGTGGAACAGTAACAGAATTATCACAGAGGATCAGAATCAGTATATGCTGTGTTCTGCTGGCCCTCCTGGAAGGAACTGTGACACCTGGGGAAGGGTGGTGTACAAGCACTGATCATTTTTATTTTTGTTTTTAACACTGCATTCTGCACAAGTATTTGTAGTGTTCTAAGCAGTTGGTTTCAATCACGGTGTTTCTCATGAGAGAATTAAATAAATGGGATTCCTGTTATTTCCAATTAGCATACTGGGTTTTTAATTGTTGGGAAAGATTTGACAAATGCAAGAGTCCTTTCAGGTTTATGGCACTGCTTGATAGTGCTCTGAGTTCTGTTAAATTAAGGAATTAAAGAGCTGAACCCCGAGTCTCCTATAGTACAAACTGCTGCAGTAGGCCACATTCTGACTTGGAAAAGTTATATGAATTCTACATATTTTTTTATGTTCCATAGAATTCAATACGTCACAATCTCTCTCTGAATCGTTATTTCATCAAAGTACCACGTTCCCAGGAAGAACCAGGCAAAGGCTCATTCTGGAGGATAGACCCTGCCTCTGAAAGCAAATTAATAGAGCAGGCTTTTAGGAAAAGGCGGCCTAGGGGAGTACCTTGCTTTAGAACCCCTCTGGGACCACTCTCTTCTAGGTAAGGAAAACCAGATGAACAAAAAGACTATGGCTGTTGTTTAATCTTCAGGCTGCTACAGACTTGATAGCTTCGGATACAGTCACGAGTTTAGTAATTTAATTTCATCCAGACTCAGTGTTTGAATTCTGTGTGTTTCATTAGGAGGCTGCCCCATACACCAGGCTTGTGTTTATTGCTTGTTTTTAGTGTTAAAGAACTCGGTTTGCATAATTAACTATCAGATTGTTAATGTAAGCAAGCCTTGCTGTACCTTTGATGGGTTTTACAGAGTTATAATTTTAATTTCTAACTGCCATCTACTGGATTTTAAAACTGTTTGCAAAGAAAATTCTCAGATACTGGCTACCATTTTATTGACCTTAGAGATGACAATTGGGTATTCAGTTTGATAATGTTTGAGCAGAATTCGTGATGGGGAAATACTTGGGTTTAAATTATTCCCTCTGTAAAGTTATGGCCTTTCTGCTGGTGCAGATCTTTTACTATTTGCCCTGTAGCCTCAGATTTGCTCATTGTTCTTCTCCACCAGAAGAAATGTTCATGTTTTGCAGATTTAGAGTCTCCCTAAGAAGGCATCCAGCCACTTCTTCTCCATTAACTGTACCTGGAGTTTGCTTTTAAATTCTGTCCCTGTTTAACAGAAGCTTTTTAAAAGATCCTGAGCTCTGGGTTGTAGCTGTGCCCTCCCCTGCTGTGGCAGCGTGTTACGGTCTCATTAGAGGAAGGTCATGGGCTTTCACAGTTCAGAAGTTAAAACACATCAGCTGCTGCTTTCATTTCTAACTACAGAAGTGCCCCAGCTTCTCCTAATCACTCTGGAGTGTTGTCTGCACACTCCAGTGGCGTCCAGACCCCCGAGAGCTTGTCCAGGGAAGGATCTCCTGTCCCTATGGAACCTGAGCCCAGCACCATCCAGCCAAAACTCGCCGTCATACAAGAAGCACGATTTGCACAGAGTGCCCCAGGTGAGGAGCCCTGAGCTCGGCACTGAGGGCTGGGGGACAGAGGGCTGGCACCTAAATATTGCCAAGACTTAATATGTACACCAAAAATGAGTATGTATTTCACCTCTTCACATTCAGACCAGATCTGTGAGAAACTCAGAAACAGCCAGGGAGAGTCTGCAGATGTGGGGCTGTTGTTACCTGGAGGCTGCTCCAGAACCTTGCATCAGGTTGTTGCTGAGGAGAGGTTGTGCCTCTGTCCTGTGTAGGACTGTGCTGTCTTGTAACAGTTCTCTTGAAAAAAAAAAAAACAAAAACAAAAGGGTTTGTGTGTTACAGAAATGAGGAAATGCCTTTCACACCTCTCTGGTCATGTCATCCTTCCAGAGAGGGGGGGTGGGGGGAATAAAAGAATTGGACTGATAAAGTGAGATAAGAAATTTCCTATTTAAAACAAAAAGAGCATAAGGCATGATGGGATAAGGGTGTGTTTGTTTAATTACCTTCTTTGATGTACATTTGCCATCCGGTTTCTTGGATGTGGCACTACAGAAGTGCCAGTGAGCACTCAGTAGTGAAGGCAGACATGGTCCTGAGCAGACCCCAGGATTCCCAGTGCAGGAGGACACGGAGAGCACTCCTGATGCACACAACACCTGCAGCACACACGTGTTCCCATCTGTGGAAAGGGGTTTACTTAAAATGAATGCAAACCTCAGCTTTGTTTGGGGGCAGAGCTGGGGTGCCCAAATGGCTCTTACTGAGCCAGTACAGCCCCTTACTTTGAGCCTGGAGATGGGAATAGCCACTTTTCCTAACCTTCATTGTACAGTATTTTTTGGCTCATTCAGGCATTAGTGAAGGACCTTATTAATTGTCTGAGGTTTTAGTGTGAAGTTTAAAAGAATGACTGGCTTAAAAGAAATAACTAAAACTGGCAGTCTAATTTTGACCTCTTTCTTGGTAGGATCACCTCTCTCTAGCCAGCCAGTTTTAATTACTGTACAACGGCAGCTACCGCAAGCTATCAAACCTGTCACCTACACTGTTGCAACTCCCGTGACAACATCGACCTCCCAGCAGCCTGTAGTTCAGACAGTTCATGTTGTGCACCAGATCCCAGCTGTGTCAGTCACCAACGTGACTGGATTAGCACCAGCAAACACTTACACTGTCGCAGGACAGGCGGTCGTCACACAAGCTGCTATGGTCACCCAGCCCAAGGTAGAACCTCAAGAGAATGGAGACCACAAGGAAGTCAAAGGTGAGAACCTGTGGGGGTTGTTTTGGGACTCCTTTATACAGAGGGATCAGTATTTGGAACCTAGAATCACAGAACCATAGAACAGTTTGGTTTGGAAGGACCTTAAAGTCCATCTTGTTCCACCCCCTGCCCATGGGCAGGGACATCTTCCACTATCCCAGGTTGCTCCAAGCCTCGTTCAGCCTGGCCTTGAACACTTCCAGGGCTGGGGCATCAATACTTGAAGTGTTTGGCTAAAACTGAACATTTCGAATTGTAGTTTCTCAGATACACTGGAGCGAGTAATAAAACAACACACTTCACTGAGGGTTGATTGAGTGAAACCAAGTGGTCCCTGAGCACTTTGTTATTTTTAACCATGTTTTCTCTCCTGTTTTTCAGTGAAAGTGGAGCCTCTCCCTGCTATTAGCCATGCTGCAATAGGAGCTGCCGGTCGTATCATCCAGACATCGCAGCCCACGCCCTTACAGACAGTTACCATAGTGCAACAGGCGCCGCTGGGGCAGCACCAGCTGCCCATAAAAACTGTAACGCAGAACGGAACGCACATCGTGCCCCTCAGCACGGCCGTGGCGGGGGGGGGGCGGGCGGGGGCGGCCGAGGGGGGGCCTGGCTGCCTCTGCCTCCTCTGCTCGCGTCCCTCCTGCTTAGAGCGGGAGCTGAGCTCTGCACAGGCTTTAGCTCGCAGCCTGCAAGGGCTGCTTCCCTCTCTCTTGGTAAGAACCAGAGTTTCTCTTCACTAAGGGTTGCCTGAACATCTTTTTGTTCCCTCTGTGGTTGTTATAGGGATGTAGTTAGAGGTGACAACCCATCCTCTCTCCTCTTTAAACTAGGATAGAAACAAGTTTTAGAAGAAGTTCCTGTAAAACAGAGCTGTTAGAATGGTGCCTGCTCCCAGGTGGTTTGTTGGAAGCCACCAACAGGAAAACCAGAACTTGCTTGTGGGTTGGCTCTTTGAACTGTTACTTTTTATTCTGATTTTATTGAACCTGTACTGAAAAGACTGAGATTCTGGAAGATTTTGAGGTGGTTCTTGTCTGAATCAGTCATTCCCATCTGGGACTCTGCAGGCTGAGTGGGCAGCGGTGCTTTGTCATCATTCCATCCATTCCCTCTTGCTCACAGCACGGGCAGGTTTGCTCTGCTGGCAGGTGCACACAGCTTGTTCTAACAGTTTTGCTTTGAGTATTATCTGACACTGAAGGAGAGGGTTTTTTGTCATAAAATACGTTTACAGAAATATTTTTAGGGTTATCTTATATCAATTTATTACCTGCATTTCTGCTCGAAAGTCTTCCTAACGGAGTGAATTATCTGCTTCATTTCCTTTTTACTCCTTTGCCATCACTGACATTTATAGGTCAGTGTTCTGGCTGCTGCCACTTCACTTCCAGCTTAAGAGCAGCAAAAGCATCACAGTCAGACTTGAGGTGCACTTTCTGTGTCAGAAGGGATGTGTGAATAGAGCTGGGAGCCATGTGAAGTATACTGAAAAGCTATTTTTAAAAGTAAGGAATAATTCTTTGTCTCTTTTCCCTGGATTCTGAAAACTCAGCTGATTTCAACATGGTCCCTGCCAGGACAGCCGAGGGCTGCAGGGTGTGTGCAGGGAATGTGGCAGCACACAGGAGTGGAGTTGTGATGTGTCTCTGTGTGTGGTGGGTGTGGAGCGAGGTGTGCTCCAGGTGCTGGTCTCTTGTTACAGTAACTCCTAAACCAGCAAGAAACCAGGTAATTCTCAGGCAAAGCATCTGGGCCCACAGAAACACAGACTTGTGTTTGTCTGCATGTGTCTGTGTAACACGCACACGGCTGTGTTCACACACACGTTTGTGTTTGGTGAAAGAAGGTTTGTGCCACCTGAGAAGAAAGAAATCCAGAGCAGATGCTGTTCCTGTTCCATTTTCCACGTGTAGTAAAGCAGGTGCTTTCAGATCCTGCTCTCAGCAGAACAGCTCGGCAGCGCTGCCTGGTCCTTGTGAGTCAGCTGAGAGCTCTGGGGTCCAAAAGAAACTCACAATTCTTACTGTACAATAAAATTTCATAACTCAGTATTCTGTATCTCAGCTTTCAGTGTAGATTTCAAACATCATCATTCTTTTGTGTGTTTCCTACTCCCACAAACCAGCTGTGGCTGCAGCCAAAGGGTCTCTGGTTACCCACCAGACCCCGGAGTGAAAAATCACAGAATCACAGAAGGGTTTGGGTTGGGACGGACCTTAAAGCTCATTTCATTCCCTCCCCCTGCCATGGGCAGGAACACTTTCCACTGGAAGAGTGCAGTAGAATAGTGCAGTGATTGTCTTAATGTGTGCTTGAAGGTGAGGTCTTGTTTTTATTTAAGCAACACAAAAGTTGCAGGAAGGCCTTTTATTCAGAAGTTCCATCTCCATGGCTCCTATTCAGAAATGGTACAAGGAATATCTTTTCTAATGGGAGCTGAATGACTTCTGAGATTCCAGAGCAAATTGATTTACAGCTTGGTTCATGCAGAGGTGATACTCTCTAGGATAGCTTACTAATAACTAGCTACAAGTTTAGCAAGTAATAATTTCTCATGGGCTTGATATTTCATCTCCACTAGCAGGGAATGCCATGATAATGTCAGGGAAATGATGCTGAGGGAAGGGATCAAGAAAAAAGCAGGTGGTTTGATAATGTTTAGATAAAGTTTCATGAAATGCAATGAACAAGTAAACCTGTAATTAGCATTTTGCATTCTTTGCAAAGACATTTGATTAGTGAATTTAACCAGGGCCGATGTTGAGGAAGGGGCTGCTCACAGGCAGAGGGAGGAACCTCAGGGGTCTCAAGGTTTGTACTCACCCATGAGTGGTGCCTCATCCACGGAAGGAGAAAGATTGAAATCCTGTATGGGATGCTTGAACTGTATCTCTGCTGCTGTGATTCAGCTGAACACTTGCATTTTGTCGCCTGGGTCATTGCTGGCCACTGGGACTTGTTCCAGCCCTGCCTTCTCCTTAGCTGTGGGCAAATGCCTCATTTCCCATCACAGGGGAATTGCTGCTTGTGTCGTGTGCTCTCCTGACTCTGTGAATTCCAGAACTTCCCTCCAGTAACCTACAGCCCCTGCTGGGTCTGGCATGGTCCTGCTCTCCTTCCAGGCCACATCACACATCTGCAGTGATCAGAGACCTGGCCAGAACCTACCAAAGGGGGTTTTGAATCCGCTTCTGTTCTGTCACAAGTTACGGTGTGGATTTGCTAAATCTTCAGTCATCAAATCCTTCCCTGTCTTCAGCTTCCCAGTGGCTAAATGGAGCTGCTTCCCTGTTCTCCCATCTGGGTCCAAATCTGTGTGAATGTTGAGCGATTTGGGAAAATGTCCTTAATGTGCACAGCAGGTTTGTGCAGATTAAACAATCACACCAGAATCTCACCTGGGCCTGCCAATACCCCACGTGGTACCAATAAAGGAACTGATCATTTAATGACAGTGCAGGTTTGCTTCCTGTGTCCTCTGATTGACAAGGATCAGGGTGCTGAAGTTTGTATTCTCTTTTTTGCAGCTGCTGCAAGTCCTCTGCATATGTTAGCAACCCACGCGTCCGCATCGGCATCGCTTCCCACCAAGCGCCAGAATGGAGACCAGTCAGAACAGCAGGAACTCAAACGTATCAAAACAGAGGATGGAGAGAGCATAGTCATAGCTGTGAACGTGGACACCCCACCCGTGGCAGTGAGTGACAAAGGCAGCCAGAACTAGAAACTTAGGGGAGTTTTCTTTTTTTTTTTTTAAAAAAAAAAAAAAAAAAACACAAAAAACCAACAAAAACAAACTCCGTGGTGCCAAAAGGAGACACTTAAATCTAACACCTAAAATGTTGGAACATGTTCTCACGCAGTGGGGAAAGGGGCCCTGTGATCAGACTTCAACTTTCAGCACTGAAACAAAACCCAACACAGGTGGCCTTAAAACTCGGTAATTTAAAGTCAAACTGCAGAACCATGTTGTTGTAGAGGCTGTGCCCCCGCCCCTCCTGCCCCACGGACTGTGTGTGCTGGGAGGGCTGCAGCTTTAACAGGATCTGTCAGATTATTTCCAGGACTGAGGATCTCAGTGTAACGGCAGCATGATAGCGCTTAGTGTGACTGGTTTCAAACGATTGTATATTCCTAAAGGGAACAGAGGCAGGAGCCATTCCGACACCGTGGCAGCTAAGCCTTTCCGATCCACCCACCCATGCAGTTGTTGATAGATATGCAGTATTTTGTTGTTCACATGTGGAATTAGAAATTTTTGAGGTGTATTTTCATTTCTTTGCAAAACAATGGGGTCTTTGACATTTCAAATCACTCCATTTCTACTCCGGAAACTTTGGAATCACACAACTACTTTTCATGTGAAATTTTGTTTGGTAAAAAACTGAATGTAGGGTTTTTTTAACCAACGGAATGATTTACTTTTGTCTGTCCTGTTCAAGTTCAGATAAAGCTACTTTATTACATCTGCAAATTTTCATATTTTAGCAGTTGCCTGATAAATTTAATCAAATTTTATTACCATGTGTAGTGATCAAACGCTTCTTTGGGCTTGCATGTAACTGATTAGAAACTCTGATGTAAATGAGCCGTTAACTGACGTAAAGAACTGCTATGGATTTGACCAGAGCTGCACTTACCTGTTTCTCTCTCTGCTACCTTTTGCTGTTTGTTACTTTGTGTTGACTTTGACTGTCCCTGGCATATTTTTCCAGTCTAAAGTAAAACAAGAGTCTCGCTTAATATTGTGTATGTTTAAGATAACAGACTGTTCTTCATTTAGAAAGATAAAATTCTTTATCACAAGTCCTTTTAAAAAGAGTAAAATTATCTTGTCAGAGGTATATTCGATATTTTTAAGCTTAAGCACCCTTCAGTAGAAATTAATCTGCCCCATTTCTCCGTAACACTTTGATGTCAGACACTGACCTCGGGGTCTCCATGACCAGTAGCTGTTGTGGTTTTCTAACAGTGGCTACCAGATTATGGTAATAATTTTTTTTTTTTTTTTTAAGTGTGTGTTCTGCAGTTGAACATTTTAAAATGTATCGGTAATTTCTCACTTTAATGTGGTAATAGATTCCACTTTACATTTCAAAATTCAATTGAAACAAGGCTGCTGTTCAGTCTTCAACTCACACAACGTCTTAGTTCCTCCTGCAGCCAGGTGAGTGGGAGCCGGAGCGTTGCCTCCATCGGAATCTGGTTTTTGTCCTGTTCTGTAATAAAGATGCATTATTTATATTTCCTTTCCTGCTACGAAAGGAAAAACTGTATTTTCATGATGGACTGAACAGTTTGGAGTGGTTATTTTAGGCAGCTTTTTGGAAACTATTTACCTAAAGACCAAATATGAGAAATCTGTACAAGTTTTGTGTTCATCTACACAATGGAACTGTTACAATGTCTCTGCAGATAATACATTAAAAAACTATGAAAAAAAAACTCTACACAAGCTGGATTTATAACAGGCATTTAAAAAAAAAAGCATAACCTGAAAAGAAGCATTTCTGTACAATTGCAACGTTTTCTTTAGAGGTTTTAAAAATAAAAAAAAGTAAAGTTTTAACATACTTTTTTTAAGAAAAAAGAAATCCAGTACTAGTAATTTAATTTGGTGTTGAATGAATTGACTAGAATGTGGTTTATTTTCAGAAGTGAGATCTGTTCACAACTAGGGCTAGGTGAATAATAGTGTATAAGATTTTTTAAAATAAAATTAAATTTTATTCAGCAAATTAACTAAGTTGAAATTCCTCAACAAGTGTGTTTGAAATATTGATGTATATTTGGGGTTAATGCAGCTTCTGTGTCAGACCCAACAAGCCAAGGTGCCCCTTCCTGCCACGCCGTGTCCCGGGAGCCAAGGGCATGGAGGGGCTGGACCATGCTTTGCACTGTTTGGGGCACGTCTCTGCCTTAAGATGGATCATTATTTCTGTAAATAAGTTTTAGGAGATGTCACTTTCTGGAATCACTGTCATGAATGTGGGTTTGGTTTCTGATCCCCTTTTCCTGCATTAGTTACCTTCTGTGTTTCTCATCAGCGTTGGGGAAATGCTTTCAAGGACCAGGAAAGCTTTCCTGGAAGATGGCTCAGGTTTTCACAGCAATGTTTTCAAGAGCTGGGGAGAAACCCAACTCCACAAGCCTTGGGAGGGCTGTGGAACTGCTGGGAAGGGCCACAGTCTTTGGAGCTGAATGGGCAGAACCTGTTCCTTGAATAAAAAGCGTGGTCGAATGGTCTGAACAAACAATCCTTGGGGAAGAAGAAGAAAATAGCTCAAGATGGAGGCAGTGAAATGGCGTAATTGTTACTGTGCCCCAGAAGCAGCTGGAGCAGTGTGACCCAGCCCCAGGCCGGCATCATTCCGTGGCCGTTGTGTCCACACAGCCCTTCTGTCCTGTGTCTGTAAGAACTGGTGATGTCTCACATCTCCAACTGCACTGATTAATTGTGTATTTTCTCCTTTACTGTGAATACCTAAAGGTTCTGAAAGAAATCCTTGTATTCCACAGTTTGTGCTGGCAAATACCTGGAATTACTGTAGAATTTGTGCACCAACTCATTAGTTTTCCTGTCAGGATTCTGAACTGTGACACACGTACTGTGGAAAGAGATGGCAAAATGAGGAGAGAAGGTAATCCCCGTCCTTTAGGAGTGGATGGGGGTGGGAATACGTGGAGTTCCAGGAACAGTCGTGTTTTAGACTTGCTGTGCAAGCTCTCTGCTTTCCTGGGGGCTGGGGGTGATCCCGTGGCCGTGTGGTACCACCAGTCTGTCAGTGCCAGCTACAGGGCCCACAAACCCCACAGCACTGTTTCTTTTCCAAGGAAGTGACTGACTGAGCACTGTTCATTTGCTTGTAGAGCTGCTGGTTAAATTCACCTGCGGGAGGCGGCGCAGCAGCGAGCGACGCCGTGAAGCACTGGCAGAGCAACCTGGAGCCAGCGCCAGGTGCGAAGACTGATTCCTTTGCTGGATTTGGATCCCTGTAAAGCAGCCGTACCTAATCAGAGCCAGTTGCAGGCAGCACAAGAAATCTGAGGTGTGTGTTAGGGTGTTTCAGGGTTAGTGCAGCACTACTGGCTGGCCGCACCGGTGGGGTATTTTCATCCCTGCTGCCACATTGGAGCAGTTGGTCAGGGAAAATTTTACAAGCTCGGTAGAGCTGAAATCTTCCCTGGAAATGTGTTCATAGTCTCTTGTCAGCTCTTGGATAACTGGGACGGGAGGGCAGGGGGTTGGTGCAGCAGCAGGTGAGGACCAGCAAAGCCATTGGAGCAGGTGCAGGAGGCTGGATGGTGGAGTGCAGGAGTTTCCTGGTGCTCTGAGGCGAGTCCCAGTGATGGGACCAGGACTGGCTCCCATCTGCACAGCGAGAGGGGATTTACATCACCCTTGGGGGAAGGGCCCCAGCGCCTTCCCATCGTGTCCTTCTCTGGGGAGACGATGGTTCCAGGTACTCCTCCTGTTGGTCCAGCTGTTAGAGGGTGAGGAGCCTCAGCCCAGCACTGGGGGTGAATGGTGAGGTAAGAACTGGTTTGCACTGGGAAGTTGGACTTGTTTTGGGGCAGAGAACAAGGTACGTGTCCCAGGCAGTGCTCCTGTCTCCTGTTCACACAGCGGGTTCAGCTCCTGTCCTTCACCAGCCACCACTATTGCCTCACATGTTTATTCCTCCAAGCCTGGAGCAATGGAAACCGTGGCTGTGACCATCAGTGAATACAGCAAAGTTAGTCACTTTTATTTAAAAGAAATAACATAGTACAAATAAGTGTGCAAAACAATTCCTGTGGTTAAATACGCATAAAAGCAACATGCAACCTTGACATCAACATGGTAAGTTAGTCCTTAGTAGGTTACATGACACTAAAAGGGATTTGTCAAAGTTAGAGTTTGCAACTGAAGTCACAGAGTGTCAGGGCTGAAGCATCTGTGAAATTAGCTTTCAGGAGAGCAAGACCTCCCTGCCCCAGTGTTTAGTGCCACAGATGCCAAACTTGGGGCTATCTCAGGTTCTGGGTTAGGAGCTTGTGCCTTAGGGCACCAGGGAATAGGGTACCAATTTTTGGGGAAGAGTGTACAAGTCAGTGGGTTCAGTCTAACCTACCTGTCCCTGGGCCAGGAGCAATAATATGCGACAGCTCAAAGGAAAAAATAAGACAAATTTGCAAGTTTAAAGCCATTGCAGACATGGAACTTCCTGCCACCTTGTTCAGTTCTTGTGGTGGACACGTACATGGACTCTCCAGCCTCCCACCTACATCAGTTTGGCAGCAGTTTCACAGCTGTCACACCAGTACCGACTGTTGGATTATGGAAGGAATCACCTCTACAACTACAGGAGCCCTGGGTGCTTGCTGTGCTCACAGAGGAGAGGGAAGCTGGGTCAGCCCTTCCCTAAAGGTGCCTCCAGCTGCTCCACACAGTTTGGCACCTTGGACGGGTAATGCTGATCCCTCACCTGAAGCAGCACGGGCAGGGCCACACCACCACCACCACCCAGCCCTGGGCACCAGGTCAGAGGACAAGCAGGAGTCAATCTACAGGTGTCCCTTGCTCCATCCTTGTCACCTCTTTGTTCCCTCAGCTGTGCCAGGGGAGGGGAGAGGCAGGACTCCTGCTCCTGGCCAAGCTGGTGGAGAAAGCATGACCCAGAGTGTTCCCCCACTCCCAGCCATGCAGTGGAAGTAAAGCAATGCCTAAAATCTTCTGGCTTCACATCCCTTTTCCTAAGGCCGGCCAAAGGTGTGAACAGCCCCCGCAGAGCTTTCCCTGTGGCAGGCACTCATGTTGGAGCTACAGTCATGTCACAGTTTAGACTAAAGAGAAACCCAATAGGCACAAGCTTGTTGAAAGCCACATCTTGAAAACTTGAGTTGGTGACAGTAACCCAAAGAGATTTTAATGATGAATACTTGCAGAAATGAGAACAAACATATGTAGTCCACTACTTCAGAGCTGCTTGTGATCATGTTGAGCCAGGCTTCTCCATGAGCTCTGCTGAACTTCTGGATCAGTACTGGACATTCAGATACTGTCCCTCAAAGGTGCGGAGTGGCCGAGGCAGGATTTTGACCCGTACACTCCCCTCCACTCAGTCAAAGCTTGTCGTCTGTCATTTCTAGGAACTGAGCGTACACATCCCTTGAGCATTCCCCTTTTTGGTTGAATAAGAACTTGTAGTAGCTGCCATCTGCACATATTGCTGCAACACAAACAAGGAGGGTCAGTGGGGCTGTGCCAGAGGCGCCTTCCTCTTCTCCAGCTCCAGCGTAACCTGCCCCTCAGGCTCACAGAGGTGCTCTGGAGGGACCCCTGGGCCACCAGCCCTGTGAGCCCCGTGCTGTGCCAGCCCTGTGCCTCCCTCCCTGGGCAGTGGGAGCAGCCAGAGCTCTTGGCTGACAGGGACACACAGCCCTGTCTCAGCAGAGTGTTCCCTCCCTCCAAGCCAGCACAGTTCAAAGCCTGGTTCTCCAGCCAGAACCTGGGGACGCCTCCATCACTCACCTATGACAGCATTTGGCTCTGTTCCAAAGGCACAAATGCACGGAGAGCCTGAGGGAACCTGGAATTTGGAAAAACTCCATTTGGAACTGAAGTATTTGGGGAGAAAGGTGGCAGAGGCCAAACTGAAAGAGAAAACAAACACATTAACAGGTTGGTAAGGTGTTGACTGGAGTGGATTCAGAGCTGCTGGAGTGATTGAACAAGGTGCAGGGTTCACACTGCTTTTTATTATCTTTAAGTAAGTATCAGATAACCTGAGTAATTCCCCTTCTCAGGAAGGGAGACACTACAACTACCTTGCTGGCTTTAAGTGACTGCAAAAACTGCCAGAAGAATTGATTTTTAGTAGAGGAAGGTGTCCACAAAGTATGTGAGGGGCTAAACCCTATTAAAACCTACACTGACCCTCTACTGAAATGCTACAGCCCCACAAAGGACAGCAGGAACTTGGCAGTTACTAGAGAGTCCTAAATCTGCAGCTTCACTCCAGCCCAGCAGATAAATTTTTCCACCTTGGCAGTGTAGAGATTTTGCTACTGAGTGACAGGGCCAGGGTTTTAAATGCAATTCAAAGCACAAGGACCCCCCAGGGCTTCAGAACGGCTCCATCCCTACCTTGACTGCTTATTTCTTTTTGGGTCTTCTGCAGCAAAAATGTGGACTGTGCCGTGGTCACTGGAGACGCAGATGAGGGAAGCATCCTGGTTGAAGTTAATACTGCAGAGAGCACAGACAGCTGCAGGATTTCTCCTGGGACAGACCCACAGCCCTGGCACAGACAGTTCTGCTGCTGCAGTTGTGCACAGCAGCTGCCAGCCAGGGTGGTAACAGCTCCTCGGGAGGAGCTGGGGCTCCCCCGACCCAGGGCTGCTTTGGGATGAACAGGCTGCACTCGGAACAGGGCCTGCAGTGGCAGCAGCAGCAGCCCTGACGTGGCCACCACTGGCGTGGGTCACTCTGGCAGAAGGAAACGCACGAGCCCTGCTCTGAGGAGCGGGCAAAACGTGCAACACTGCTACCCCACAGTGGGGCTCGGCCCAGGAATGGGAGTTTTCATGGGGAATGGGCAGAGAGTCTCCCTGCTCCTGGAATAGCCCCACCTCTGCCCTGGGTGCTCCCCTGCACAGCAGAATGTGGTGATAAAGCTCCCCTTGCCCCCGAGCTCGCTCCAGGCCCCTGAGCAGCGTTCAAGTGCATCAGGGCACTCCCTGCGTGTCAGTGGGAAGTTCAGCATCCCCCAGTTCCCAGCTGGGCTGAGCAGAGACACGGCCTGGCAGCAGCCACAGCTGTCCCTGGTCCTGTAACCTGTGCCAGGCTTCACAGAGCTCCCAGCTCCTGCCTTCCCCTGCCAGCAGTGAGCCCAGAGGGAGATGCAGAGGCCCAGAGTAGCTCTGGGACCTCTGAGTGCTGGGGATACCACACCCATCCTGTGCTAGCTGAGGGGCTCAGCACAGCCAGACCCAGAGATGGCACAGCAGAAGCAGCTGAACGTACCAGTATATATTGGCTGCTTGTGATCCTCGACGTAGCTCCTGGATTAAATGCCCTGATGAAGTATCAAATATTCTTATGAGGGTCCCCTTGGAAAGGAATCAAGCATTGTATTAGGAAAGGCAGAAGACTGTCTTTACATCTGTGAATCCTAAAATTGTGTCTGACCAGCATGCCCCTGCACACACTGCTCATGTTTTCTTCTTGGCAGATTTGCAAATCTCTCTTAATTTTGGGGAAGAACACTGGCTTCCCCACACACCATCACCACAATGTTACAATGCCTTAGTGTACAATCTCATCACTTAGTGACCCAGGAGTCTCTTTCAGTTCTGTTCTAAGGCTCTGGTTGGTGCAGAGTGTGCCCAGGATCTGTGGGTCACTTCTGCCATGCTCCCCTCAGTACTACGCCATTTTTCATTGATGCTGTGCAATTCTTTTCCACGAAATATAATCAAGCTGTGGCTGGTCTTGTCTTAAAATTGGTTCAATTGACATAATCTAGAAGAATGAGTTACCACACACTCATGATTTGTATTGATCCAAATCTGAGGCACCCCCCAGTCAGGTGATGGAACGCTGCACTGGGAAACTGTCCTTCAGCTGGAGTAAACCCAGCTTGACAGCAGAGCTGCAGAGCAAGCCAGTGAGTCTCAAATAAAGGGATCAACAAATCAGGGGTACCTTCCTCTGATGAGGACTGGGTGTACACTGGGTTGTGCCTCATCACCCGCAGCTCCTGTTACACACCCAGTTAACAGAGGCAGCTCTCCAGTCACACACCAGGAAGTAACAACCCAGCAGAGAAAGACTTGGTAAAGCCAGTTTAGTTTTGACTTAAGAGACAGGCTTGAAATGTTTGCTGACTGTGCCCAGACTCCTAGTTCAGTTGGAAAATAAAAGCTGTTTGAACTTCTTCTCTATGCAAAACAAGGAATGTTTAATACAAACGCAGCAGATAATGGTTCTATTTAGCAATGGAGTTGGCAGCTTTAGAACTCTGTTTAGAAGACATGCAGTCATTAAGCTTAGGAGAGACTTGGGATACATTTTGTTTTTTTAAACTGAGTGACAGGCTGGGCAGTAGAAACTATGTGAAACAGAAACTTGTTGTATTAATTTGGCTTGTCCTTAAGAAACTCATTTCAGTGGAAGAAAGCAGCAAGAGCTCTGCTTGCCTCAGGGAGATGGGTCCATCTGCCTGACATTCCCTTGGGAGATGAATGCCCTGGCAGCCTCACAGTGGTTCCCAGGGAGAAGGCAGCTCTGTCACATTTGCCTCTCTCTGCCTCAGCCCAGCACAAGGGATCTGTACTGCATCCTAACTTCAGGTTCTTGTCAGTGTCTTGTCTCTTTAGGCCCATGTAACACGTGGCCACACACTCCATTTCTGTGTGAGGGGGGCAGCTCATGCCATCCTGCTCTGTAACAGGGGCTAAGCCAGAGCAGAACAGAGCCGCCAGTACAACTGAACTATTTGCAAGTATTTCTTTAGCCAGTGGGTTTGGAGTGAATTTAGGCAGAAGATAATAAACGTGAAAGAATGCAAATAAGCTTCCCCTCCACCACTTTTTTTTTTAAATTAACAGTATCTATTGAAGAACACATCAAAGACATGAACTACTTGGGCCAAGCTGTGTTCAAATGTCACTGAAGAATCACTGCTACAGTCACCTAAAACAAATACTACCTCAGGCACAGCCCTTGGCTGTCAGCTGTTTGGGCATCCCAGAGGAGCAGTGAAGATAAAGAAAGACTGGGAGTGCACAGTTCAGTGGCAAATCTTCCCAGAAGGTATTTCTGTGTCTCTCCTCCAAAGGATGTGACTTGCTATTTTATCTCACTACACTAGAACACACAGTAAGTCAGAGGCAGGGGACATCATTCTTACTTTTTCTGATGCTGTTGCAATTCTTGTTCCCTGCAGGTTTAAAGCGATACAGCTCAAGACTCCTTCGTGAGCTGGGATGTCCACAGGAGGCTTCTCCGTGTTAGCCAGATCCACAATCTGCACGTGCCCAGTGTGTGTTCCAGGAAATGCAAGAAGAGAATTATTACTATTTGGACAAAGGACACAGAGACCTGAAAGACAAAAAAAAAAAAAAAATTGGACCATTTCCATTACCTAATCAACGTTTCAAACGTAAGTTTCTAAAATACTGGTAGTTTCAGAATAAGCAAACACCCATGGAATAAATCAGAATCTCATTTTAATGGCTAGTGCAGTATCCCAAAACATCATCTGCAGTGCAGTAAGTGTTTAATGACTTCTAAAGAAGTGACTGAGGCAGCTGAAGATAAATGGCATGGCAAGAACACAATAAACTTCCTTCCATTCCCCAGCCCACATGTACAACTAACCTTTAGGGTTGTAGCAGGTTTCAAAGACGTGCAGCTGGTGGGGATTGTGTGTGAATGTGAAAACTTTAATCATCGAGTCCAAGACAACCACAATTCTGAAACAAACCAGAAGTTCCTGTGACTTGGGGAGGGTAAAACAGGGACACAAACATTCACTCAGACCTGCAAAGGCTTTCTACTGATTTAACAGCCATGTTCTTCCTGCCCTCCCCCGCAACACTCTCCCAGCCTTCAGCAGCCATGCAATGATAAGCCTGCAAAGCACTTTTATCCAGCCCCTCCACCCACGCATACACAGACTCCAGCTGTTCACAGCTGCTCTTGCTCTAGGGATCTGCTGGAATTCTCTTCACACTCCTCCATACCTAGAGAACCAGCAGGAGCCACAGGAGAATATTTCCCTATATTAGGGGACCATAAAGTCTTGTAAGCTTTTCACCAAGGCTTCACACACCAGTATACATAAACTGTGGCCTGTTTACACCTCATGCTTTGGCCCCAAAAGCCTGTTTTACCTGCAATTGCTGGTGTTACAGCAGGATCTTTTCCTTTTTACGAGCAGCTGGAAACAAGTAGGAGCACAAAGCCAAGCTGGGTGTTTGGGCCCCTCTGCTGTACCCACCTGTCCCTTCGCAGCTTCACCGCTTTGACTTCTGTGGAGAACTCTATCTCAATGACAGTCTTCTTCTTCAGGTCATCCCAGATCATGACTAGAACAGTGCAGAGATTGCATTAGACCATCAAGGCATATTCAAAGATCCACAGCTCCCTTATAACAGCTTGTAGTTCCCCAGCAGGTTCACCCAATGGCTAAGCAGCTGCAGACAGGCATCTTGCTAACCAGAAGGCATTGAGCCACTACGTATCAACCCCCTCATTCACTACAATTCATGCAGGCAGGAGCTGGTCAACTCCAACCACAAAAACTGACAATAAAGATACATTTTTCTAAAGAAAAGCAGCTTTTTTGTTTGCTCTGAGGGTTATAAAAGAAATCATGCAGAAGTTGAAAAGGGTAGTACATTTTCCTACAAAGCTTGCCAGGCAGAGAGCTTCCTGCTCCTTGCAGAGTTCACTGTGAGAAGGTCAGCAGGCCTTGGAGAGCAGTCACTGCAGGTACCAGCCTGTTAGCACTGCAACAGCAGTGATGCAACTCACTGCACCACGGTGACTTAAACCTGCTGCAACATCCCCTTCACCCGACCTTCAGGACATCAGCTCATGGCCCTGGGTGTGGGAGCTCTCTGGGCAGTGTCACACAGGGGCAAGGCAGACGTTTGCAGAGTCCATCCCTCGAGCTCACCTTTGTTGGGTGGGTACTTCGGCTTTTTTCCTCCACCTACTAGTGCTAAATAGTTGCAACGAAACAACATTTCGACATGGCCGACACCACCTTCTAGAAACTCTGGAAGACAAATGTTTTATTTAAAACTGTCAGAACCTGTTAAATTGCCATCTCATTTTTACCACTGTTACAACAAAAGCTCGTGTTATGCAGCACATTTCTCAGGCACCTGAGAAGAACAGCATCTTCCTACCCTGGCTGCCCTTAAAAACCAGAGAATGTAAATTCCTTGAAGGTTCTTCATACTGGAGCAGTAAAGCCCTGGATTTCATACAAGCCTTTGTGGTTTCTTCAACAGCACTTCTGAGTTCTGTTTCCTTCCTCAAGAGTTGTACTTGAACACTACCCCCTTCTGCACCAGATCCTCCTCTTGACTCCATTAAAGCAGGACAGCACATTCTGCTATGAAGAGGTGTTATCACTGTGACAAAAAGGTCTACAATATTTACAACTGATAACCTGAAACAATTTAAGAATGTGTAATGCGTTCTGAATCTATGATAGAGCACTGAACATAGTGCTGTACCGGTCTGACAGGCAATGCTTGGATGGGAATTTCTTGGAACTCCTGGATGTAAGACACACAAGCTGGGGTTGCAACAAGACTTGGTTTCATACTGGGTTACAGAGAAAATCAAATGGACAAGCTCCAGCTGGGAGTATCTTGGGCAGGTTTAAAGCTACAGAAACAATGAACAGGATCTCTGTGTACCTACGCAGCCAGTTCACTGTGAGCTCTCCGAATCCACAGGGAAAAGGCAATCTGACTCATAAGAAACTTTTCACCACAGGAGTCCTGGAAGCATCTCCATGCAGAGCTACTGGCAGGGAAAGTTTTGACAAGGAACTCCACAGGACTTCAGGCTAAATCCTGACTCTTTGAGCACACTGTCACAAGTGACAGTCCCAAGGCATGCTGCTTACAGAAGAATTTACTGTTAAGAGCAGAAAATAGTTCGTCAGCTTTGGCCATGTGAACAGTGACTAAAATCCTTGCAGTAGCAAGTGGAAGTGTGCCTGATTTCATAGGAATTGCTAGTTTAAGTACATTTTTCCTCTTATTAAACCCCTTTTATCACCACAGGCTGAAAGTGCTGGGAAACCTGTTTAGCAGCTCACTTCCTATATTTAGGGCTAGAATGACATGGCTCAGTTTCAGTTTCCCATATTTTGACTCAGTTTTGCTGAGT
Organism: Corvus brachyrhynchos; assembly: GCF_000691975.1. Classification (NCBI taxonomy): domain Eukaryota; kingdom Metazoa; phylum Chordata; class Aves; order Passeriformes; family Corvidae; genus Corvus; species Corvus brachyrhynchos. The sequence goes on along the minus strand of NW_008239785.1, from coordinate 876,052 downwards.
TGTTTGCTTCCTCATAAAAAGCTCCACTGTTAACACAGCTCATCTCCTGACTTCTGTTAAGACACAGGAGTAGCTTTACCACATTCAGATCCTCCCAAATTTTTAAAGCACACATAGAAGGTAAGATTTAGAGCATTAAAGGTCTGAGCTCTCAGTGCTCTTGCAGACAATACTCTTGAGTATGAGAAATGTTACATTCAGATCTCCAGGAAAAAGCCTGGAGTCTTACTGCCACACTGGATCATCCAGATCACCACACAAGAACAGAACAACTTCTGATTGGGTCCACAACACCGCTGCAGGGAGCGACTCCTCCTGCTCGTAAATACCCAGGAAATGCCTCTCCTACTCGGGGGTACAAACATTAGCAACAGCAAACACAACTCCTCATCAGCCAATTGTGCAAATTAACAGCACAGAGACGTTTTACAGGGCAATGGCACGAGTGAGAGTCCCTGTGGGACCAGCAGGAGCAGCCTTTCCTGAGGCTTTATTCAAAGCCTTGCAGGGATGGAAGAGTGAAAGCTGAGCAAGAATCAGTCAGTAAAAAAATGAGGAGGCTGAGCTTCCAACACAGAGCAGCATGGTGTAATAAGTAAGTGTTTACCTTGTTTCTCTTTTTCTTTGAGTGGATCTGCATTATAAACTCGGAATCCATTTTCCATTCCACATGCAAAGCATCCTGTGGTAAAAAGCACATATATATACACATATATAGTAATTGCCAGATACACTCAAGAAGGAAGCAAGAGCCAGAGGGTTAGGAAAGCATTACTCAACAACTGCACGGTTACACTCAAGCTGAAGAGCACTCACAGGCTCTGCTAGTGATGGCAAGTGAAAATCTTTCAGAGAAGTTGTCCTCTATGCTGGCCTGGTGGAAATGTCTTGGTATTGGTTTTAGGCAGGTAAGAAAATAATAGAAGGAAAGGAAACAAATTCCCAACCTACCTGGATCCTGTCCCATGCACTCCAGAGTGCAGGAAACCAGCACTTTAATGTTTATGGTCCAACAGTTATGAAGCAAGCTCGTTCCTTTCTTAATAGATCCAAATTCACTTCATGATTATGACTCTGCTGTGGATGTTTCCAGAGCACAGTGCTCATCAAACAGCTTTTCCAACTGTGCTAACGAGAGCTGACTGCTGTACCATGCCAATAATTATATGCCAATAGCTGAAGTGTAACCCAGGACATAAGCAGAAGCCAGATTAAAACACTCTGGAAAATAATTGTAGCTACTTTTTCATGCAGAAGCATGCATGTGCTTCCTTAGCAGAATCTATTAAACTGCCAGTCCCTTGTCCTGCTCCTTTCCCTGCTAACAGGTGAACACAGGCACTGGTACAAAGAAATGCCACTATGAAGTCAGAGCAATGACAAGTCACCATGAAGCTGCTGTCACTGGCAGCAGCCTGATGGCAGGTTGGTTGCTCACAATTTTTGTGCACTGTACCAAAAATCCAGGTAAAGATCTCTGAGGTACTGGAACATAAGTTCCAGTTACTCTGGTTCTATTCTTATGTACTGCAATGATTTGAAACCCTCAAATAAAAGCTGAGGAGCTCTGTCTAAACACAACCCTTCCCCAAACTCAATACTCCAACAATCACAGGGCATGTGGGGGAAGAAAACAAAACACAAAAACCTATGTCCTTAACCCAAAAGACTCCCAGGTACAGCTTCACCCTGAGGTCCTGCAGTGGCAGTAGTGGAGATCTTGTAAGTGGCTAACGTGCATGTAATAATTATAACAAGATTAGCAACCATATTGAAATAGGCTTTGATGGAACCCGGTTCACTTTGTGTCCTTCCCTCTCAGTGTTGGTTCCCTCTGGCAGCCGGGTCTGTGTGTGCTGCCGTGAACTCGCAGCACGACCGAGCTGCCGCCCCGGGCAGGACACTACTGGGATAGCCAGGGAGCAAACTGCAATGGAAACCTTCCCCTCTATATAAAGCACTGCTGTACAGGATGAGAACAGATCTATTCCTCATAGCTGATCCATATAATTATTTTCCAGCAACAGTTTTCTAATCCCATATTGTATTTCCAGAAAAGTCAAAGGGAAGGGATGCTGCAGCTGTTCCGTAGTAAGAAAGCGCTGTAAGGTTTGAGTTGTGCTAATCCCAGAAACTCCTAACAACCCAAATGAAGCATTCCTGATGCAATCAAACACATACTTTACACTTCCTGCAGTGCCACTACAGCTTTCTGCAGGACCAACCTCATGACTAAGACGTGGGCTGCTTTAATGCCTTGGGAATATCCACATTTTTAACTGAAGACAACACACCAGAACGTGGTGATGTGAGTAACAGTGAAATTCCCCACATGGTCGATCACTACCCACAGAGATATGAAGCTCTCATGCACGGCACTCCTGAGTCAAACAAGAAAAAAAGCCATACAGGAAGACTCCTGTTCCTCCTTCAATTCCAGGTCACAGGAGCAGCTTTGAAGCTTGGTGATTCCCATCTGACTGACTCCTGTTACCAGTGGAATCACAGCTTTGATGGCTACAGCTTGTAAGCCCTTCTGTGAGAGAGCTGGAAGGGGCTGACAGAGAAAGGAACAGTTCCTTAGGTTCATTTCCTTCCATGGGAAGTGCACCTCTCGTTTCAAGCAGGGACAGATGAGCTGAAAAGCCACTGACAAAAGATAACTCAGATCCTTTTTTTTTTAAAAAAAAGTACAGATTACAGAGTTATTTCCCTGACCCACAGTCGTGCTTGTTCCTACAGTAAAAGTGCTATTTGCCACCAGTGCCAGTGAGGCCAGAATGAGTTTTGTTCCTCCAAATCTGCAGAAAAAGGGTTAAATTAATGACCAGCCTAGAAGATGCCACAAGCTGAATATGGCATGCTGGCACAGAGAAACCTGCAGGATTCTTGTAAGCCCTTCTGTGAGAGAGCTGGAAGGGGCTGACAGAGAAAGGAACAGTTCCTTAGGTTCATTTCCTTCCATGGGAAGTGCACCTCTCGTTTCAAGCAGGGACAGATGAGCTGAAAAGCCACTGACAAAAGACAACTCAGATCCTTTTTTTTTAAAAAAAAAGTACAGATTACAGAGTTATTTCCCTGACCCACAGTCGTGCTTGTTCCTACAGTAAAAGTGCTATTTGCCACCAGTGCCAGTGAGGCCAGAATGAGTTTTGTTCCTCCAAATCTGCAGAAAAAGGAAGGGTTAAATTAATGACCAGCCTAGAAGATGCCACAAGCTGAATATGGCATGCTGGCACAGAGAAACCTGCAGGATTTAGGGCCTGAGGTCCCGCAGTGGCAGTAGTGGAGTCCAGGGAAGCGATGATGTCCAGCAGAGTTTCTGCCATGGTGGTTTTCCTTGCCCCCACTAATGCTGTCTAAGGTCAAGAGCACAGAACGCTACCAACACTGCAGGGTACTACAGCAAAGCATTCCAGCCCACTGGAGAAGACTAAATACATAAGTCAAGTGTTTCAACACCAAAACAAACCCACATCTCAGTTTTCAAACCAGCTTTAGGCTGCAACAGTGACATCAGAGAATCGTGTCAGCAATTTACAGGTATGGCCATTTATTACGATGTTTTGTTCCTTCATTTCTGAAGAGCACTTTAGTGTCCTTCTCAAAGCATTAGAAAAGGATCCGAAATCAGGAGCTCACAGTCTCGAAATTGAGAAGCTAAAATCAGAATATTCTGACTTTAAACAACTGACAACTTCAATTTCCTTGTGTTACATTGTTTCTTTATTTTTTTAATTTAAAGCCTAAAAGTAGCAAAGGCACCTGATATAAAACCAGCATCACTCAATTCAGAGTGAGGGAGGCTCATGGCAGAACAACCACGGCTTTTTCATCACTTGCTAGTCAGGGAGATTCAGCCCCAGAGAGACTTCTTCGATGATTCCTCCTGCTCTCCCATCCTTGTGGGATTGGCCAGTCTTAAATTACTAAGAAATTAGGTTATTGTGACAGTACATGCAGACACCCACACTTGTGAGCTTCGGCACCCAAGTGACTCACGTTCTATTCCCGGCAGAAGAAGGAAGCAGGGAGCTTTCCCTCCTCTCTGCTCTCCTTTGGGTGGCCAAATATCACCTGCCCTTCAGCACTTTAGAAGAGCCCTAAACTGATAAAAAGTCATTGTGTTACCTGCAGTGCAACGTCATCACTCCTAACAGGAACAGCTCCAGGAGCTGCCAAACAGAAGCCAGTTGGTTTTTTAATTTGTGTTTTTTGTCATCACTCAATTGCCTGGCCAGGTGAGGTAGGACAGGACATGAATACTGCCAGCTCACAGATTCCCAAGACAAATTCCTCAAGGTGCTTTGGATGTGACATTATTCAAAAAAGGGGTTTATCTTGCATTTATTGCTACAGAACTTAAGGAAGCCTTTGCAACAAACAAGTTTTACACTAAAATGATGATCTTAAGGCATTCTGCAATAAAAGAGAAACTTTTCTTCTTCCACAGCTCTACAAGCCAAGCACCAAATACCACTGCTCCGTTATAGACCCTGCAGATCTGAAATGAAGCTCGTCCTCAAAAATCTTTTTCCATCTCCATTGCAGAGGCAAGATGAAAATAAGTGCAGAGCTGCTGAAAAACAGACTGTTCTATTCTTTTCCAGTCTATGGAATAGCAGGAAGAGAGCTGCCAAGATGCTCACACCTCATTACCTGCTTGGTGTGCTATTGCCAAGATGTCATCAGAGATGTTTGACTAAAATCAACAGAATAACTCGTGTTTACACACAGCTTCAACAGCGTCAGCAACAGCTGCAGTCTACAATGACAGAGCTGCAAGAGTGTCTTAAGCAAGAATATTATTTGTCAAGGCAAAAGGATGTTACAAAATGATGAGCTTCTACTCCTTATCCCGCAAAAATGACACTTACTCATAAGACTGGTGCTATTTTTGTCTTGCAAAATCAGGATGAGGCACATGCACCCCCCTTCTGGAGCAGGCCTTCCCCTCTAACAAAGGGAAGAGATAAGCCAAGGGTGCAGTGGAGATTCACAGGGGTCTGTGTATCAGTGCTTGCCTGCCAGTGTGATTAGTAGTGTTAACCACAATTTTTAAAATACAAACGAGGTAAAACGAAAGAAAAAAGCAGTTACACCACTGATTTTGAATGTGGAATACTTACACTGAGAAAGGGCTGAACTGTGGGCAGTTCCCAAAGAAGCCCCTGAAGCACAGGCTTTGAGGAGCCTGACAGGGCCACACAGAGGGGGCAGCCAACTGCAGCAATCCCCAACAAGCCTGGTCCAGCTCCTTCTCCTCTCCTCTCCCC
>NW_008239785.1:869186-869386 GCF_000691975.1 Corvus brachyrhynchos | reverse complement strand
GGACGGCCCCCCGGGAGACAGCGGGTCTGCCCGCCGGGAGACAGCGGGACTGACCGACGGGAGAGAGCGGGACTGACCCCCGGGAGACACCGGGAGTGACCGCCGGGAGACACCGGGACTGACCGCCGGGAGAGAGCGGGACTGACCGCCAGGAGAGAGCGGGCCTGACCCCCGGGCGGGAGCGGGCCTGCTGGCCGCGC
>NW_008239785.1:866385-869150 GCF_000691975.1 Corvus brachyrhynchos | reverse complement strand
GGGTGGCCCGGGCTCCTCCCAGCTGCAAAGGACTGTTTGGTAAGAACTTTTACATTAAACCATTAAAACCACAGGAGCTGCGGTTAGGACACGCTAAAATAGCGATTCCCTGACTTGGCAAAAACACAAACCAACCCCCAAACCCAACCAACACCACAAATACGTCTTGAAAATGTGGAAGTTCTCGGGACCCACGGCCCTGAGCACTCTAACTGGAGTTAAATAGTAATTTTACTTCAAGCAAGAGGATGGACCCAGCAGCCTGGTGATGTCCCTTCCAACCCGAATTATTCCATGGCTGTATGATGAGCTGGAGCCCAGACTCCTCTGGACTCCAACTCCTCTGGATTCCAACTCCTGTGTTGTGCTCACACCTACACCAGCTGTTCCCCGTCCCTCCTGTGTGTTCACCTCTTTCTGTGCTCGCTCTGTGCCTTCGCAGATGTTGCATCTCGGATTTGTGACCAGCTCTGTTGGGAAGTGACCTCAGCTTTTCAGTGCACAACAGCTGAGTGCAGCCCCGGAGCTCTGCATAGACCAGCTGCTATAGTATTCTTTGGGTACTCACACATATATGAAAAATAGAATAATCACATTGCATCTTTATGAGATTTTGTTTCCTCAGGCAGCCAAGAGACTGGGTAATATGAAATAACAAATCCTTCTTTGTTTTTTTTTTTTTCTAAAGCTTCTCCTGCCCAACTAGGGCCCCAGGCTTTACTTAATCCATGTGGGATTGCTGCAGGCGTTACCAGGAGTGAGGAGCGCTGCTCCAGCCTCTCCTTACCTTGTCTTTATCCTGGCTGGCAGGAGGAACAGAGACTCTGGCCTTGGGGACGCACACATCCGCGGTAATGCTCCCTCCAGCCAGGCATTCTTCCTGAATATCACCTACAGAAAGGGACCAGGCTGGTGACTGAGGAGGCCAAGGCTGTCATTTGGAAGAAATAAACCAGTGTAACCATGGGACAGAACTGTTCATCCTGCACCCGGACACTAGGCGGGCATATCCAGAGCACTCCCAAAGTCTGGGTGTCTCCGATTCACGTTGAACCCCTTGGAGCTGTAGGCAGCCCTGTACGTGTCCTGCAGGACTGGAGATGACACTTCAACATCCCAGCAGCTCCATCCCGCCGGCGCTTCCCTGAGCCCCCCAGCACACGCAGCCCAGCGGGTGGAGCCTGCTCATCATCGCCCGGGGACACACCCGCAGGAATTCCTCCCACCGCACCTGGGTTTGCCGGTCAGGCTTTAACTGTGGGAGGACTTGTTCTGATGGCTCTTTTCTTTAAGCTGCTGCATTGATTGCTCCAGGTCCTGGCACCGCTCTGGCATTCTACTGGCCAGAATTTCCACACTCACAGAGGACGTCAGTGCTGGTCCAGGAGGAATATCACAGACACTTGGTGGTATCTCACTGCAGTGAAGATGCTGATGGGAAACTGGGATGAAGCTGCACCGAAGAATTGTTATCACTGAGGAGAAGGAGTCACACAATCCCTTCACACATGAAAGACTTGGCTTGAGTTATTCTTCCATGTTTCAGGTAACAATTTGGTAGACAGATGTTGTATCAGAAGCCTTACATGACACCTAAACGCTGAGTTCACATTCCTGGTGTCTAATTCAGGCAAATTGTTCCTCAAATTCTTCTAAAGGAAGATAAAGCCAACCCTCCCCAGTTAAAGAAATATTTTCTGTTCTGAAGAATCTAAAGAAAGGATTTATTTTCCAGAAATATTCGATTTATTTATTTTTGAAATAGTGATCTTCAAGTTGTGTTTCTTTTACCACAGTGTCTGTGGCATTTTTCTCCTAGAACTTTCTCCTAGAGTGGTATGAAATGTAATTTTTTTTTTACAGAAAAGTATTTAACCTACAAACTAATTCCCCAAAGTATTAAAAAACATACAAAAACATTTATCAAATTAATTACATATACTAATGAGAGAAAACCTTGTTATGCATGTACATAATAATTATAGATCCATTTTTAGCTTAGTGAAATTTGTCCTTAAAAGTTACTGAGGGAACTTCACAAAGAATCCAAATGCACAATTGTAGCATTACAGAGTTTGTCACACTATTGGTAGAATTTAACAATGATAAATACCATTGTTAAGTATATTTCATACATTTTATTGTATTGAACACATTTTACATGTGTTTAATATATATTCATTGTGTTTAATGCATTTTAAGCACCTCTGCCTGAATATGTAGACCCATGACTCATTTTTATATTTTTAATCATTTGCAGAAAGACAGGATTTTCTTTTATTTTTATTAATAAGTAACTTTCCAGCTTTCATGGAATTAAGAATTGAATCTAATGGTATTTATCCCCTGTATAGTAACACACAAACTAGTGAAACCAATGGTGTTGTGCACATCAGAAACTAAAACGCTGTACGAAAATCCAGCAGCAAAATGTCATGTCCTTTCGGTGGCATTGGATGTGTCATTCATCCCAAAGCAGCATTTCTGTGGTGAGCAAGCTCTAAAATAAGACTTCATGCTCTAATTTTTGTCAGTGCGATACGTACATGGAGTCTGCGCTGCCATTAAACAGGAATCCGCGTGTTCGGCTCTGGAGGGCCACGGGGAGCTTGTGCGGAGCGGGGAACAGGGTCAGACCGCCCTCACAGCGGGAACTGTCCCCCATAACACCGGGAACAGCATCCCCTCACAGCGGGAACTGTCCCCCACAACACCGGGAACAGCATCCCCTCACAGCGGGAACTGTCCCCCCCAGACCCGGGACT
>NW_008239785.1:865850-866332 GCF_000691975.1 Corvus brachyrhynchos | reverse complement strand
CCGTGCCACCGGGACCTCCCCCCCCGCCAGCCCTTACACCAGGAACAGCTCCTCATCACTGCAAGAGCGGTCTCCCCCGCCTCACACCGGGAGCAGGCCCCCATCCCGGCAGGACCAGCCGCCCCTCCCACCGGGAACAGACCCTTGGTACACCGGGCGCAGCCCCCATCCCGCCGGGAACAGCCCCCCATAACACGGGGAACACCTGTTCCCATAACAGTGGGAACAGCCCTCTGATACACCGGGAGCAATCCCCGCCTCACACCGGGAGCAGCCCTCTATCACTGCAGGAACAGTGTCCCCCTCACACCGGCAGCAGCCCATCCTCACACCGGGAACAGCCCTCCCATCACTGCAGGAAGTCCCCACCTCACACCGGGAGCAGCCCCCCTCACATCGGGACAGCCTCCCCCTTCTCACACCGGGAGCAGCCGCCCCTCACACCGGGAACAGCCCGCTATCATCGCAGGCACAGACACCCA
>NW_008239785.1:864401-865293 GCF_000691975.1 Corvus brachyrhynchos | reverse complement strand
GGGAATCGTGGGCTCCAGCCGGGCTTCCCGCCTGGCTCCTCGTCCCCTCCGCAACCAGCCCGGCCGATTAGCGGATTTAACCACATCTTTCTAGGCTGCATCTTTGGATTTCACACCGAACGCCCCCGATAGAGCGCCTGTGGCCATTCCTGGGGCTGCCTTCAGCTTCCCTCTAGTGGATTGGCCTAAAACGGTCCTTCCGCAGGCGATCCCGGAGCTTTACAGCGGCTCCAAACTACAAATACCAGCAGCTCCAGCACCGCTGAGAGGCCCCAGGACCCACCTCTCCTAGAATAAATCTCTCCAGTTTATTCTAGCAAATATTTATAAAGAATTTTATTTTTCATGTATAGCTATAAAAGCCCACGGCAAGCAAAGCATTTTGAAACATTCTCTCTGGCTGAGCTATTTTTTCAGCTGCTTTTAAAATTTTTTTCTGTGGTGGGTGGCCCTTCCTACCTCATCGCAGAGTGACAGTGACAGAAGGACCCAGACCTTTAATCCCGTTTCGCAGCAGGTTTAACAGAGGAGCGGCTGCAGCAGCCTGGAAATGACCATGGAGAAAATCCTGAAGGCAGAGCTGAACACCAACGTTCTGAAGGCACTGGGGAGCTCTGGGGGAGGATGCATCAGCCAAGGCCAAACGTATGAGACAGACAGCGGACGGGTATTTGTGAAAATCAACCACAAACCTCAGGTCAATGCCAGCAGATCTTATGATTGCACAGAGATGGCTTTTTATTTTTAAAAGCAGCTGATTGTTGATAATGCATAATTATTCCAGTTCTCAGTATTCTTTTTAAAGCTGTGTCTATTTTATATCCAGAATTAATGTAGCAGGTTTGGTTAGTGTGAAATGCAGTGTAATGTGATGTGATAGTCCTCAACCGCC
>NW_008239785.1:856310-864320 GCF_000691975.1 Corvus brachyrhynchos | reverse complement strand
TAAAAAGGAGGCCAAGCACAAAGCTGTTATTGTGGTACTTGGAGTTTGGAAAGGCCCAGAGCTGGCTTTGCACTCACTGCGTTCCTTTTCATGTTCCAGTTGGGAGGATCAATAATGGGAGGGCACAAACAGGGGCCAGTGCTAAAACTCACATATTATCTTTACAGCTACAGAAGTTCAAATGTCCCTGTTGCTTTTTGCATGTCTAAAAGTAAAGCTCTTGCAGCTTCTTAAGCCAAACTCTTGACTTTTCTATTACTAAATGAATACTCAATTGCTTTTTCTAACACCACAGTGTATCAGAAATTTGCTTTATCAATATCAAAATCATCCTAAACTGCTGTGAAGAACAGCACCTTTGCTTCAAAAATGCAGAGCAAATGCTGAATATTTGTGCCATCGTCTCCATCCAGTGGCCTGTGGGGAAAGAAGAACCAGTTTAAGGGCTCAATCTTACATCATTTAGCAGTGGCCACATTATCCTCAGAGGTGCTATTGCATCCAGGTAGTTTGGTGTCTTCATAAGCAGCTGGAAATCAGGGTGAAATGTGACATATCCTACAACCCTGGGATAAATTTAGGAAAAAAACCAAAAGTTAGGGCCTTAAGTCTTCCTGTGTGGACTGAAGCCTTGCTGCAGCTCTCTCCTTTTATCAAGAGGAATTAACTCCTTGCCACTTTGTCAAAAGTCTGTTTTTTCCAAAGTACTCATTGTAGACATCCATAGTTTAGCCCAAGGATATTCCTATTCCTCGACAGGCTAGAAAAATGTTTGAAGGGGAAATGGCAAGTCTGGAAGCGATTCGGAAAACCAAGATTGTGAGAGTGCCTCAGCCCATCAAAGTGATTGACCTGCCTGGAGGAGGAGCCATGTTTGCCATGGAGTACCTAAAGATGAAGCACCTCAACAAGTATGTCCATGCATCTCTTTTTACTATGTTTTGTATCTTTTTTTTATATCTTACAGTCAGCCAGGAAACTTCATGAGCAGAGTAGCTTTATTCTCTCAGAGACAGAGCTGCTCTCTGTTGAGATCTGTGTTTCTCTGTGTACATATTAAAAAATATATATATATGTACGTATGTATGTATCTATCTATCTATATATGTGTGTGTACACACTCCTTGTCCATATTTTGCTTCTCCTGCAGTACAAATGGATGTCACTACTCATTTGTGTGCTGGTCCACGTGTGCTCAGATCCTGCTGAAGGGAATGTAATCACAGCTGAGTTGGCCCATTGTTCTCTCATGAGATTTTTCATTGGAGTTTCTTTTCCCAGCCCAACAGGTTTCTTTAACCTTACAGGCTGCTTAGGTCTTTGAAACCTCTGCTTCTCTAAATAGAATTTTCCAGTATGATTTACTTCATGATTAAGTTAAGATGACATGAATTTGCACTTCATCTGTCAGCCAAACTGAACATGGAATTCAGGAGTCATGTGTTCCTGAAATCAGACTTTCAGAGCTCACTGCTGTGTTCCAGGCCTCTATATGGCAACAGTGTCATGCCTATGGCTCTTCTGGCTGCTGGTTGTCCAACCCATCTGTTTTATTTGGGACAATAATGGCAATTCCACAGCGTCCACAAACAGTCTATTCTAATCCATCCCACTGTTCCTAGGAAGGATTTTCCAGTGTCTAACCTTAGTCCTTCTGGTTGCGATTTTAAATCCATCATTTCCCCCCCCATTCTGGGCATGGAGAAGAAATTAGTTTCCATCCTTGAAACTCCTGTTAAGATACCTGTGGAATATTTAACTGGTTTTTAGTTGTCTGCCTTCAGCATTAGGCAGCCTCGATTAAATCCCTGCCTATGGCTTCTTTTCAGACTTACCCTTCCAACTGCTGTTCAGCTGATTTGGAAGGGTAAAGCCCAACAGTTCTGTTCTCTGCTGATAGTGGAGCTGATAAGGAGGAGCACACAATCCTCTTGCCCTTACTGCTCCTGTTTATACCACCTTGTGTTCTCTTTACCTTTCTTGCAAGAGCATTTAGTGTGTTTATTGCATTATCTGTGTCTTCAGAGCTGTTAGCAAGGCATTTGGTCCCTGTTAGGTGCTTGTGAAATTGATTAAGGTTCTATGTTTGCTGGAAATAGCCTTGGTCATATTTAATTGAGGGGTTTTTTTCACTATAATATTTGTTCATTTGCTTCAGCTTCATTTTGGTTTATTTGATCCTACAGATACTCTTCAAAGCTGGGAGAGCAGATAGCAGAGCTTCATCTTTATAACCAGAAACTTGGAGAGAAGCTGAGGACTGAGGGAAGCACAATTGGTAGAGTATTGATGTCATGTACTAAACCAAAAAGGAAGCAATTCCTTTGGCTGTGGTGCAGCATTGCATTATCATTTTCATGATAATTAAAGTCAACACTAGGACAGTTTCATGGGCCATGTCCCTCTTGTCCCTATGCCACACTTCTCAAAATGGACCTTATATACACAGCAGCTTGAACTACTATTGTGATTTTTAAACACATCATTTAACCTTGGCAAAACAAAATTAATTTATTTTGAATTCTTCATTCCGTGTATACTTTGTTGTACAAAATGACGTGGATTCTGAAATTTAGTAAGAAATAGCACTAACACTTGGTTGTTAGAACTTCCAGCTCTCCTAAGTCAAACTGACAATTTGGACTCTTCTTCAGTGTCAGTGAAACATTTCAGCCTCATGTACTCTCTTAAAATGCTCTTGAGCTTATAGAAATCCTATTTTTTGCTTGCTGTTGGTTTAGATAATTAACTGATTACAGAATATTGTTCCTTAGTAAGTGCAGAATAAAGTTCCCTTTTAAAGATATTGGGGATGACGTTTTTGAACTCAAATAAGTGGCAAAATATTCAAAAATTGCTGCTCCTCAAAGTGAATTAAAGCATAAATGAAAAAAAAACTCAGCTATATAAAGAATTATTTTTTTAGTACCAGTCTGTATCTGTGTTGTTCCAATGACTTCAGAGGTGGACTGGGTCTGACTCTTAGTGGTGGACAAATTTTAATCCATTTTTTTTTGAGTGAAGGCCAAATTACTGGCAGGTCCCAAATAATCTATGAATCAAACCCAAGCCACATTTAATGGCAACATGTCCAAGTGTCAGAACAGCAGATTGTGACTCTGTGTTTGGGCTCCTTTCCGAAATGTCCAACTCCTTTATCCAAAGCAAACTCACTGACTGTGACTGACTATGCCTCTATTTCCATTCAGCATCTTCAAGTCCATAAGAGTTCTTTCCACCTTTTGAAAGGGTTGTGACCATGAAATAAGTGTAACTTATTGCTTAAAGTAACTTTTTCTGCCTATGTTTTGAAATTAGGTTCTGTCTTTGCAAACTTTACCATGTAAAGATCTCAAAGGCCCTAATATTTATTTTGTTCTGTAGGAAAAGGAGCCGGTCACTCCGAGTCCCAGTTTGTGGATCGGTTTGGATTCCACACAGCCACTTGCTGTGGTTATATCCCACAGGTATGGTCAGTTCCACAGGTGTGAAAGCCAACAGGCACTTGTACAGGTCTGTAAACTCCTCATACACAAACTTGCTCCATTTGTCTTCAGCTTTCTGAGCACAGCTTTGCTTTCCCTGTTCCATCCTGCCTTGACTGCCCAGAGATCACAAAATCTATCCAATGTATGTGCCCTGGAACTGTGCATGTGGCCAGCAGATGTGGTGGATTGAGTGAGAATTTGGAATGATGTGGTGGTTCTTTAGCTTGGTGATACTTAAAAAAATCAGTGTCCCTTTGGATGTGTTGGTTTTATTAACCCCTTCTATATGGATCTCTCCACTGCTTTTGGAGAGCCTCATCATGCAACATGTCTCATGAGACACTGGAAAGGGCTCTTTGAGGCTCTGCATGTGCCAGGATTTCATTCTATGACTTAACTGAACGAACCTCCAGTACCTCAAAACTCTTTGCTAAGTACAACTTTTCACCAAATTAGAAACGTGTTACCCAGTAAAAATGAATAAATACTTCTGCATTTCCAGAAAGATTTGAAACATGATATTGAACAACTGAAATGGTCTCACCAGGAACTCTCCCTCTAAAATACATTAAGAAAATGGGAATGAATGAAAATAGCCAGAAACTCAACTTATATTAAAGAGAGCCCCACCTAAGTGTGGTGGAGAGCAGCACTCCCAAAGCAAAACATCTGATGTCTCTGTGCATTGGTCACACTGACATTGTCCAGGCCATTGTGTCAGCATTGAATGTTTTAACTGGATCTCTGTTATTAACACTGGCTGCACATATGTTAAAATTGTGTGTTACAAACTCGTGTTGTATTTTCCAGGTGAATGAGTGGCAGAGTGACTGGCCATCCTTCTTTATCCGTCACCGACTCCAGGCTCAGCTGGATTTGATTGAAAAAGATTATGGAGACAGAGAAGCCAGAGAGCTCTGGTCACAGCTCAAAGTATGAACCATGTCTTAAATTTATTTTCTAGAATTTCAGAAAATGCGTATCAGTGGGATTGTAAAGGTGTTTTATAAGGGATTTACTTAGCTTGGAATGAAGAGCAGGGTCTGGATGAGCTTCACAGTGGGTCCAGAAACACTGTCAGCTGAATTTTTCCTGCTGCTCTTTCCATTTTTATTTATAGTGGAAAAAATAATTGAGCATTAACGTTTTTTCTGATAATAATAATAATAAGGTAAATCCTAAGAGCTTGGTCTTATGAAGTGGGTGAAATTCTGCTGCCTGGACAGATTTGTATTTTACCTGGTCTAGTCTTACAGCTGAGGCTGGTTCAGGCCATGTTCCATGCAGCACTCATGGAACACCAGGGATGTGTTCCTCTCCTCTGTTCATTGGTCCAGATGCTTACTGCAGTCCTTTTTGCCATTGAAACGTCTTAGTTTAAATGAAATTATTTTATATTTCTCATGACGGCCAGCAGTATCCATGTCTAGAAACAATGTATCAGTACTAGGTGTTGATAATAGACTGTGAATTAAATGCTTTGCTAAGCTCTGTCAAGAACAACCCAGAACATTTATCACTGGCTTGTTCTTGTTGCCATCAACGTCCAAAGCACTCCATGAGGGCTGAACACAGGCAGCATTTGGCCAGCTCAGGCTCTAACATGCTACAGTACTTTTATTTAATATTTTCTTCAAAACGTTTTAATTGTTACATGTCTGTTTATGCTTTTTCAGCCAAAGATTCCTGAAATGTTCTGTGATGTAGAAATTGTTCCCGCTCTCCTGCACGGGGACCTGTGGGCAGGGAATGTGGCTGAGGACGACTCCGGGCCGATTATATTTGACCCTGCCTCCTTCTATGGCCATTCGGAATTTGAACTGGCCATTGCTGGAATGTTTGGGGGGTTCAGCAGCTCTCTTTTCTCTGCCTATCACAGCATAATACCCAAAGCTCCGGGATTTGAGAAACGAAACAAGTTGTATCAGCTCTTTAATTACATAAACCACTGGAACCATTTTGGGACAGGGTACAGGGGCTCTACCCTAAACATGATGAGGAAACTTCTAAAGTAACCAGGTACATTTGAGAAATTCTGACATAGTCCCTTAGAAATGAGCAGCCCCTGCTCATCCCAAGTACCACAAACTCGGAATTGATGGTAAAACACCTGATATGGAGAAGGCTTAGTGCACTTTTGAGCCTCACTAATTAAGAGCAATTGTGTAATCTTTAACTTGGGCACTAGTTTCCCAGCACAGATTCCTCCCCTGCTGAAGGAAAGGGCTGCCCTGTTTGTCAAGGCTCCACTGGCTTGGAAAAGCAGCACGACAGTCAGCCTGACCTTGCTCTCTCACTTCGTAGCTGCTGTGTTCCCAGTTGTTCCACAGCAGCATCTTCCCACTCCTGCTGCTGCTCCATCAGCAGTTTGTTATGGAGAGATGCAGCTGTGGGACAGTGGTGCTGGAAGGAATAACAAGTTCTTACTTCTGCCTTTGTTTGTTCTGGTTTAGTTTTCTGTGTGTTCCCAGCCCTTTTCCCATGAATATTTCCATAGTCTTCTGTTTCCCTTTCCTGTCCTTTTGCATGTCAAATGTCCTAATCCAAAATTGCAGTCAGATTCTATGAATCTGAAAACATTCTCTTTTTAATTTAACGAGTAGACAAGGCCCTTTGGCTGCACTTGGCAAACATATGTAATTAATAATATTTCTAATATTTATTTAATGTAATTTACTCACATTTGTTAAGAACTATAAGAACTGAAATTCCAGTGGTATTTTCTGAAAGGATGTCTAGTTCCTTGGTAATTAACTGTACAGTCAGAAGTAGGTTGTTACCACTCAAAGCTGATAGTAACATTTCATAGTTTTAGTGTGATATTTCAGTATGTTGTACTACAGTAGTAACATATTTAAATAACTTTGTAAAAAGACAGCAAAACGTGGGAGGGAGGCTCCATGGTTGGGTGAGAGGAAGCACCTGTGGCTGCTGGGTTGGTTGGTGCTTGATGGATTTTCAATTTTAGAAAATGAGTGCAGTGGGCAAAGCTGGTCTGTTGTGCCACCGCTGGGTTATGGAAGGAACAGCGTCAAATCTGATGGATTTGTAAGGGGTTTTATTGTCCCTTACTGCTTTATTTTTACAGAAAACATAGGCAGTGGGAATCTGGGGAGAAAACTGTTCAGCAAAGATACTGGTGTACAGTCTGAGCTAGAGTACATTAGTGACTCTGTGGGGTTTTAAAGGAAGAGAGTGGCGAGGAGAGTAGAAGTAAGTGCAGTCCCACAAATATGAATTAGAAGGTTTGGGTAAGAATGACCTGAATATTTAGGCTTCAGACAGTTAGCATGACTAATACTAAAATATTATATTCAAAAGCGCTCTAATATGTTTAGACTTTTTTCAACTTTAAATGGTTGTGCTGTAAAGATTTAATAAAGTTTAAAATTTGATCTTATAATTGGTTTAAAACAATGCGCTTTGTTCTCTGTAAATATGATACGAATAGTGAAAAATTTTTACTTCCTTTGAATCAGGGGAATCTGTCATGGTTGGTTATAAAACTTAATTGAACTATAAGGGTGGAAAAGTGGAACAGTAGAGTAAGAATACAGTTGGAATTGTAGCTGATGGCTGGAAGATCTAGGTCTGAGGAAAGAGCAAAGTGCATGTGCACTGGTGTTTCTGGATGTGAACAAACCGACCTGTATCACACTGGGAAGTACTTGTGAACTCAAACTTCTTCTCAAATAAAACACTTGCCTTGCAGAAACCAGCCATTCGGTGTACATGTGTTTTGTGATCGTGGTTTGATTTCATGAACTTGAGCCTGAAGATAAAATATTTGGGTGTGGGTGGAGCTGCTGGATAGCAGTAAAGAGCAACTACCTTTTCTGACATCCTGGCCAGGCTGAAGTGCCTCCTTGAATTTCCTGTATAATCAGTGGAGCTGTCGTTGTAGCTTTCAGGCTTCAAATGTTTCCAGAATTGTATGAGGTTTAGATAATGCGTTATGATATTAACCATGTAATGCGGTGTTTTGGTGTGGGTGGGGTAAGGCATGGAGGTCATGGATAGCAGCATCATCCAGCTGTCTCCCCCACTCCTTGTGCAACCGAGGTTGTCCCTATCCTGGTCCTTTTCCCTGAGCTCCCCGTGCACAGGTCCCCATCCCTGATCCCTTCCCTAGGAGGTTCCTATCTCCGTCTTCAGCCAGTGCTTGGGTGCCCATGCCCGTGTCCCCATCCTTGTCCCATGTCCAGGACCCCATCATTGGGTATCCCTAGGATGGGTGACCCCAGGGTGGATGTCCCCATCTCCAGACTGGGTGTCCCCATCCCTGGGGGGTGTCCCTGTTGCCGGTGGGTATCTCCAGGGTGGGTGTCCTCATCGCCCGTGGATGTCCCTGTCCCCGGTGAATGTCCCCATCCCCAGCAGGTGTCCCCAGGGTGGGTGCTCCCATCCCCGCTGAGTATCCCCAAGCTGGATGTCCCCATTCCCGGTGTGTGTCTCCAGAGTCTCAGCTCCCCGTCACCCCGCGGAGGGGCCGGGCTCGGAGGCGGTGCCGCCGCCGCCTTTG
>NW_008239785.1:842006-856158 GCF_000691975.1 Corvus brachyrhynchos | reverse complement strand
TGACGGGCGGTGGCACCGACCCTTCTCTCTGTCACTGCCAGCGCCGGGCCCGCCGGGATGGACGGAGTGGGGCCGGAGCCAGAGGAGGGCGAGGAGCGGGAGCCCGGTGCCACCAGCGAGAAGAACATCCTGGACAGCTTCACGGAGAGCAGGGAAGTCGCGGAGCTCATCGGGAACCTAAGGGGCGTCTTCGGGGAGCTGGTGACAAGGGAAATGGCCGTGGAACGGTTCATAGGTAAGCACGGCACCCAAAGGGAGTGGTCCTGCTATTGCTTGATAGAGAAATTTTATTCTGCATGATGCATTTTGTTATTGCTGATTACCAAAAAGGGACCAAACCGCTGATTTTTGGGTCAGTGATGATGCTGGAGCTTTATCAACAGGTAGTTCAGATTTAGATCTTTGCTCATTTTGTTTTCCATATAGATATTCCTTTATTACCTGGTAACTACTGTAAATGAAAACCTAGGTCTTAGATTCCAGAAGTCTGAATTCTGACTCATGTTGGGCCTCCAGTTTCCTATTCAAATTCAGGCCTTAATTTAGTTAAAACTTTGTATGTCAGTCGAATAAAGTAGTTTTTTTACCTAATTACTCACTGAAACACATCCATTTTCTGCTTTAAAGTGCCAGTTTCCTATTTTTACTTTTTTGTTTCATGGGAAATGTGAAGAGTGGCTGAATCCATACAGATCATGTTTGTTTTTTTAAGTGGAGTTAACTTGGATTTGACTTTTGTGCCACCTAATGAAAGCTGCCCCTAGGCCTCAGCTGAATCTGGAAAGGCCATAGTGAGGTGCATGTCGTGGTCTCCTGGTTTCAGGGCACATCTGTGTGTTGGGTCAGTGTTCTGATGAGGTGATTTTCAAAACTTAATTCGGTGCTGCATGTATTTATAAACTGAATTTAGCAGACTGGCATTTTGCAAGTATTTTTGTAAAGGATGGTGAAATTGCAAAACTCACAGTCAAAATATTGATCCGGCAGCTCTGTTTTTGACAACAAGAAATGAGGTAGGCAAACAATAAAGCAGAAATCCCCAAAATTTGGAGAGCTGACCCTGCAGAAGTTCCTCAGTAGCATTAGGGTGGTTGGCTGAACTGACTGCTCCATCTGAGGAGGCCTGTGATGGACATGTAACTGCTCAGACAGAAGTACCAGCAACACTCACAGTGGTGAGGTTGTTCAGCATCACGGAGGAAATGTCAGATTTCAGTGGGATAGGAAAAGCCATTGCTGGAAAAACCTCGGTGTCTGAGAGGTGGCATCTCCCTGAGTCAATCACCTTGCTGTGCCTCTCTGTCTGTCACATCAGTGTGGTGTTTCTGTGCATTTAAATTGTATTTATGAGCTTTCTGCCTGCAGATCGTTGCCCAGTAAATACAGGCTCAATATGCTTAAAACAGAGGTACTGTGCATGTGGTTCAGTATTGGGTTATAATATTTAGTGTGCTCAGGTGTCATTGATCCTTCTTGGACAAAATGTCCCAAATCTGGCAAGATGCTCAATGTGTGGGTTAGAACACTGAAACTTGGGGCATACCTTTTGTCTGGGAACAGAGAATGCAGTAATCCCCCATTCCAGAGGATTTTAATGAAGGTTTCCAAAGCGCTCAGAAAAACTCGTGATGCTCATTTTTTGTTGAACCATTAGAAACAGAGGTGTGGGAAACAGTTTAATCTGCAACTACAGTTTTGTAGGAAAATACAGGAAGATCTTTTTTGAAATAATAGTTTTAGAGGAACTGGTTTAGGTTCATTCACTCCAGCTTTTATATTTGGGGTTTTGTTTTACCTTTGCCAGGCTGTGAGCTGGGAAAAGAATTTGCTCTTCAATTCCACTTCTGCTGGAAAGCTGTGGCTTTGGGTGGTGGTGGAATTTGTGTTCACTAGTTCTGCTGCCTGTAGGCAGCTTAAGGCATCGTTAATTAAGGTGGGAAGTTAGTGATGATTAGGAGCTCAAGTTTCCCTCTCGATGGCATTCTGGTATCCCAGTGGAATTGCACAGGGATACTGTTGGACCATCTGGTGGTTGTGCAGTGTCATCCACTGGTCAACTGCAGCACTGTTGGAGTTCAGTCATGGCTTAAATGTAAGTGTTGATGTGTCAAGCAGAGAAAAAGGACAGAGAGCAAAGGTGTTTGTGAGAGAAACAAATACAGGAAAAGGGGAGCTTAAGGAGGTTTTAGTTTTCTAATTCAAAAGCTATTTTCTGACCAAATATCTGAAATGGGCCAGGCAATCTCCAGTGCAACACTGGATCACTTAATGATCTCCTTGGGAATCCAGCTTTCACTTCTGTAGCTGCTTTTTGTTAATTCTGTGTTTAAATTACAAAGCTTTTGTGTCTAAAAGCTCTGGCAACTTGTTCTTATTTTTTTTTCAATATTCAATTTCAATTTGTCCTTTCTTGAGTCAGTATCCAAAAGGAAGAGACCGTGTTACTGGCAGCAAAATACAGTAAGGGGTGTGAACAGTTTTGAGGAGCACAGTGGTAAGAGCTGCAGTTTGTATTTGTTGAGGTTAAAATTTGTTAAGGATCCTTTGTTCTTTGCTGAATAATTCCCTGTATTCTATTTCAAAATAAGAAACTAGCTCTGAGGATTGTGAGGAGCAGCCTCATTGCAAAGTGGTACTGTGAGAGGTTTGTCCAAGGAAATTGGAGAGACTCCTGGGAGTGGGTTGATGATTTAGTGTAGGTAAATGAGTGCTCTTTGAGGGGGATAGACTGTGCTTGTGCTGTTACTTAGAATTATAGACTGCTCTGGGTTGGAAGGGACCTTAAAGATCATCTCATTCCACCCTCCCTGCCATGATGGGGACACCTTCCACTAGACCAGGTTGTTCCAAGCTCCATCCACTCTATGGTTTTCTAACTTTCTGACCTCACTTATAGGTAGTGGCAATTCAGGGATGCAGAAATCTTAAGCTAAAACTGTTCAGAATCTGAGGGTATCTCACAGTTAAGGCTCTGTAAGAGCCTTTGAGTAGTTTATTACAGATATCTTTTCATTTTCAGGTATAATGGACAAGTATCAGGAGCAGCCTCACCTTTTGGACCACCACTTAGGTAGGAATGTCATCCTTAAATAATTTCTGTGTATATACTTAAAAATCTGTTCCTCTGGAAGATCTGTGTTTGCATTACAAGATTGCTGTGGCTGATAGTATTTCCATTATATTATTGCTGTCTCCCTCTCTTCTATCAGAAGTACAAGAAACTGTGTGAGCTGCATGTAGTCTCACTGTTTTTCCTCTCCTTTTTTTAGAGGGGATGATGAATTCTTTGTTGGATATAGTACGGGACAGTGCATCTCCTCCCCCACTAGTTCACCTGGCTTTTAAATTTCTCTACATCATTACAAAGGTAAAAAAATCCTAAATTTAATGTTCTGTAACTGGAATTTGTAACTTATCAATATTTTCTTGGTTATTTTCAAAAATATTAAAATAAATGTCTGATGCAATTAAATATTTTAAACTGTACTGTGAAAGATTAGTTCTCTTGTTTCTCATTTTCATGATAGCTTATGTTATTTAATGATCCAGATTAGTAAAAGTCAAGGTCTGAATGCAAAAGTAGTTGCAGACATGGAGATATTGAGTGCTAAAACATGAGTTATAATGTTGAAAAGTAAAGTATGATGAACAGTTAGATGGATTGTGGAATTTACATTTGAGCACAAGAAAATATTTTTGATGTGTAAGGGCTGAGCCCTGGAATAGGTGGCTCAGAGGGGTGGTGGGGTCTCCTCCCTGGGATACTGGACACCCCACGGATGTGGTGCTGGGCTGACCCTGCTTTACCAGGAGGGTTGGACTAGACAATCTCCAGAGGTCCCTTGTTTTAAAGTTACAGAATTATCATTTCATGAATTTTTAGTAAGTTTGTAAAAACACAAACATCACAAGGTATTTACGACCTTAATTTGCATCCTTACTCTCCTTATGACATGAGTATCCTAATCAAGAAGTTCCTCCAAGGGTCTTTCCTTTCCCCTCAGTACGTGCTGGTGCTGGGTGAGTGACTGAATTCTGAAAATTTCTGCTTTAGGTGAGAGGGTACAAACGTTTCCTCCCACTGTTCCCTCATGAAGTCCAGGACCTGCAGCCTGTTTTGGATATGCTTGCAAAGCAGAACCCAAGAGACCCCGAGGTGAGAACTTGCTGTACTTTTTGTTTAACTTTTATGTCTTCAGTGGAAAAAGCTGAAGGAAAACATTTGGGAAAAAAGTATATAAAGCAGTGACAGACCCTGTCTGGTGTTAACACCTGCATTTGGTGTGAAAACCGTCGTGTTGTTACAGGTGAAATGCCCTCCCCAAGGACAGGTCTTGGTTTTCTTTCATGGGATTTGTTCCAAGGATTTAGAAGCAGTGTCAGTGGAGGTGCAAATAGAACCTGTAACTACTCATGTAAGGGAACAAATTGATTATAAGAGTAAGAAGAAGGGCAGTGAAAGGCATTGAACCTCTAAAAGGAGTAACTGAGAAATCATTGGGTCTGACTCCAGGATACTGTAGTTTATATTCTGATATTTTTAAAAAAGGAAAAAGAACTCCAGAGAGCTTCTTTAGATAGATGAATTTTAAGAGAGATCGTTATCTATTATAAGTAACAAAAATGATGGATTTGAAGACAATAATTGTATTGCTGCTCTAAATTAAAGCTTTTTTTTAACAAACATCAATTCTGACACTTTGCTGCTGTAGGTGTACAGCTTTAAAGCTTGAAGAACTTCCTTCTTTTGTCTGAAGTTGTTTCAGTAAATCCATGAAAGCAGTACATAAGAAATGAAGAAGAAAAACATACTTCTGTTATATTTGTGAATGGAGGCACAGATAGGCCGAGGGAAGGGAAAAACGGGAAAATGGGAAGGAAAGAAACATGCCTAGATTTCTGACTGGGGGGGAAAGTCCATTCATTTTGTCCCAGTGTTGCTGTTTGGGATCCCTTGTAGTTCTGTCTCCTCTGGAGTTTCAGGACACTCACATTGGGAGTTTTCTCTTGATCAACTTTAAAAATTCCTTGGAGCCAGCGGGTCATTTGTGCTCTTGGCACTTTGTTGGAATATGATGCAGGAAATGGAGTAAAAAACCTTTGTTTTACCATTCCTTTGCAGACTTGGGAAACTCGCTACATGCTCTTACTGTGGCTGTCCATGATATGCCTGATTCCTTTTGACCTGGCTCGTTTTGATGGAAACCTCGTTTCCATGGAAGGGCAGGCTCGGCAGCCAACGATGGATCGCATCCTGGAAATAGCAAAGGTAAGGAAAACACATCCTGTAATGCTTTCAGACCTGGGATATTTGGCTTAATCTTTCAGTATGTGATAAATAATATCCAGAAAAGAGTATCACTGAAGACTATAGAGAATATATTATTATTTAAGCCCATATTTTTGTGTCTAATCTGTAAGGAATTTTTCTGTACTTCTGGATCTTCAGTCTATTCTTTGCTGCTTTAGAGTCAAGTGAGACTGGGACTTGTTTCCCCTGATGTAATAAGCTATGTTATCTGAGGTGAACCCCTGCCTTTGAATATGTTAGAGGCTTTCAACATTTGAAAGTGCCAGAGAGCTTCTTCTGAAAGCCGAATCTGAGGATTTCTACAGGAAATCAGCGTTTGATCAGAGCGAGCAACTTTGGAAGCTGTGACTGCATGAAGATTTTTCAACAAATATGTAAAGTTCCAGTGGGTGTCAGCCCAGGTGGCTGACTTGTCATGCCTTTGAGATAAAAGTAAACCACCCCTATCCCCACAGGTACCCCAACAGCTCAGGCTTTTGACACGTGCAGCACTAAGGGGTTTATTGCTTACAGGGCAATGTGTCTGTGAGTTAAGGCTTCAGTAAACAAACCTTCAGTAACAAACCTGCTTTGAAAGGCACACGAAGGGAGATTCTGCCTCAGATACAGTTTGTTAAATGGGAAAATTAACTTTTTACTATCTTAAACTCAGTTTGTAATACAATAATGACATCATGTATGTTATCTTCATAATATTTGTCATTGTGAGTATTCAGTAGTGTATTATGTACACAGTTGTTACACAGTTGGTATTCTAGCTCCATGTATGAATTCTTTACAGTCAGTTTTCTTTTCCCTTTAGTGTTACCTGGTTGTCAGTGACAAGGCTCGGGATGCAGCTGCTGTGCTGGTATCCAAGTAAGTCTCTTTTGTGCATCTTGACAGAGAGGAAGGGGCTGGCTCCCCTTCCTGCTGCTGTTTCTTAATCTGACATGACAGCGTTTGGAGGGCTGGAAGTTGCCAGCTGTCTGTAGGATATTACAGTTGCTTGGATTGGATCCAGTAGTGTTTTTTGGGAATAGTTTCCTTTGCACATGAAAATAAATTACAGAGCCCATAAGCAGGGATAGGACACACATATCTCTTGTTTCAGTATCTATTCTAGTCCACCTTCCTGCACATTCTAGTGGAAGAGGCCTTTAGTCGGCTCAGGTTGTGACTGAGGGGGGTTTTCTTTTCTTTTCCTTTTTAAAGCAGTCCAAGTCCCGACTGTGCACTGCAGCCTGTGCTCAGCAGGGGGCGCTGCCCGCGCAGCTTCGGCGCTGTCGCTGGAGGGGCAGCGGCTCCCCAGGGACACGGGGGCACGGGGCAGCGGCTCCCGAGGGACACGGGGACACAGGGACAGAGGGACAGAGGGACAAGGGGATGGGGGCTGAGGGACAAGGGGACCGAGGGACAGAGGGACAGAGGGACAAGGGGATGGGGGCTGAGGGACACGGGGACATGGGGACTGAGGGACGAGGGGATGGGGACAGAGGGACATGGGAACATCGGCACCAGGGGCCTGGGAACACCGGGACAGTGGGACACAGGGACAACAGGACACAGAGACACAGGGACATGGGGAGAGGGGGGCAGTGGGTTTGGGGGAGTCACAGCCACACCGCCTGTGTTCATGTTCTCTGGGTTAAGATGCACTGAATTTATGGGATTAATCAAAATAGTTGTTAAATACAACATTTAGTAGAGCACGCCTTGTATTGTCTTTTTAGGAGGTAACTGTCTGTGTACTTATTTTAAATTTATTCTGAGCTTCACTCACAGGACTCAAGGCTTTAGGAATTTATGTTTAGTGAGTATAATGCTATGGGTCTGAAGCTGATGGCAAATCAAACACTTTTTTGGTTCAGAATGTACAGTGTCATGCAGAAAATTCATGAAGGACTTGAGACCAGACTCACAGTTCTCTGCTGACTCATCTTGTGCTTTTCTGGTTTATTCTGAAATATATCAGAGCAAAATTCAAATGACTGCATGAATTATTTGCGCAGTCTTGAATAAACAGTCTTGCCTGTTACATACTTACTTCCATGTAACAGAAAGTAGGTTTGTCTCCTTATCCTTTCCTGTGAGGGTGGTGAGGCCCTGGCACAGGTTGCCCAGAGCAGCTGTGGCTGCCTCATCCCTGGAAGTGTCTCCAGGCTGGGTGGAGCTTGGAGCAACCTGGGCTCCAAGGAAGGTGTCCCTGCCCATGGCAGGGGGTGGAACTGGATGAGCTTTAAGATCCTTTTCCACCCAAACCATTCTATGATTCTATAATTCTGTGATCCTAATTAGTTTTTGTAGTAATTTTGGACTCAATAATTAGGAATTGCTTTTTATGTATGTGTATGGGTAATCTGCCTTGTCACAGATTGACAGTACCAGAGGATTTGAGATGATGGTGTGACACAGAGTGAATTATTCTTGAGCATTCATATAGGCCTTCTTCATTTCCTAAAATCCCAGGAAATACCCAAATTAACCAAGAGCAATAGATTCTTGAAGTATTTGGAAGCCTTCTCAAGCAAGGGTGACAGTAATTAAAAAAGATTCTTTCATCACATTATGCTTAATTGAATTTGCACTTCAGTTGTACTCCAGAGTGTCTGTAAAACTAAATTTTGAGTGGAGGCTTACATACAGTAACTTAATTGATTGCAGCATTGATTGCAGCAGAGCTTTGTGCTCATGCAGTGCTCAGCCCTGGGTTTCAGGGGGATTTCACCAGTGCCCTGCATCCTGACACTGGATCCTATGCAAGCACCTTGTTGTTTGATGTTCTCTTTACGTCTGTTTATTGGCTGAATTAATTTTAATTAGGAGTATATGTTCAGAACAAATATGGTGATAGAATACACTAAGCTAGTTCTAGTACCAGGTGTGCAAGGCTATAATGGTACTGTATAGTGGACTTATAATTATTTAGTTTATATGAAAACACCATTTTCAAAATAGTCTGGTGATTAAAACACCAGAAATTAGAAGGCTGGCTCCAAGGCCTTTGCCTGTTTTCACATCCCCAAAGCCAGTTCTGAGCAGAGTCATTCTGAGATGAGGTCTCTGTGCCCTGTTCCTGGAGCTGGACTGTTGCTTGGGTGGGCAGGAGCACAACGGTCCTGGGACAGATGGAGAGATAAGATACAGAAGTCTGACTCTGTGGAACGCTCTGGGAAAGTCCCTGGGGAGGAAGAGAAAGTTTGGGTCCTGGTTCATGCTCCAAGGAGTTCATGAATTTCAAGTGAAGTTTAGAAACATCAGGATTCAAGATTTCCTGTTTTCCACAGTAAGCTGCTTCTCATAGGGCAGAGGAGCTGGAGTATATTTCATGAATTCTCCTTTCTGCCTGCTCAGTGAGTGGTTGCAGTAGGAGGAGATGAGGCGGATCTTTATCCTGCTCGTAGTGTGGAGGTTAGGGCACTCCTCTGGGAAAGAAAGATTTAAACTCCTTGGGGCTGAGGAGGGGTCTAGGAACCAGCTCTGCCACTTCACAGGTCACTTCTCTCACACGCACCCTTGGGCCAAAGGCAGCTTCATCCTTCAACCCAGAACAACCCTCCTGCACTCACCCCAAGTCCTCATTGTTCTGCTGCTGAGCACCACAGGGACTGGCTGGGAAGCCAGTCAGTCCCATCAGCTCACTGTTGATGTGTTCTCTGTATTTAATATATTTAATACTCCATCAGTCAGCTCTCGGTGCTGTTCCCCTGTTACCTGTAGGTGTAGGAAGGAACCAGGTCCTGGCTCTGGGGCACATCCTCTTTGAGTTCCATGAGTTGTGCTGGATGGGCTTCCCCACGTGCCTTGTTTCCACTGGGTGTGTTAAAAACAAATGTAGTCTGAATCTCTGCTGGAAGAGGACCCTGGTTTGTAGGTGCCAAGGCACTGAAGTGATGCCCTGACTGCAGTGTGGCTGGTTAGGGGAGGGCTGAGAATAGTTTTATGGTAGTTTAGCCATGAAAAGCCTCTTTTCCCTTTTCTAAGATGGCTAAAAACACATCTCTTGACCCATTTAGTGTGCTAAATAACACACTAAAATAAATAAATATTTGACCTTTTCAAATATCTGAAACCCCAGATCTAGCTCTGCTGGTTGCTTGTTCTGGGCCTGGCTGCAGACAGACAGTGCAAAAGGGACCCAGTGCTGATTTCCACTGATTTTCAGATTTGTGGAATGGCTGTTCTTGGTAAGAGAGGTCAAGAATCCTCCTATTTGTTTCAGCTTTTCCCTAATTCTAATGGAAATAATTTCTTAAAGGCTTTGGAGGTTTTGTTGCTTTACAATTAAGATAAGAAATTTTTAGAACCCAAGTTTTTAGCTGGGTATGAAATGAAGGCGAAGTTCCAGGTCAGAGCCTTGCTCAGAAACAATGGGCTAAACATGGACTAAAAAATGTGCTAAACATAGGATGGTTTGGAGTGTTCCCACCCTCAGTGATTTGGGGAAATACGCGTTGAAGAATCATTTCCAGGAACTACAACCAGTTCGGATAGGAGGAAAAATTCTTTTTCATTGGGTGTCACAAAGTGAATGGCTACAGTGTTTTCTTTTTTTTCTGTGACAGGTTTATTGTCCGCCCTGACGTCAGGCAAAGCAGGATGGCAGATTTCCTGGACTGGGTGCTCTCCATGTTATCCAAATCCTCGTCCCAGACCATGGAGGGCACTGTCATTCTGAACGGCATGCTCCAGGCCCTGGTAAATACTGGTTTTCCCTTAAAAGATAGAGAGTTGGGTTTATGGCCATACTATACTGCTGCAGGAGGCCTTTGATATTAAATGCACAGAGGGTTCCTGGCAATAGAGAAAGGGAGAATTTCCTCCACAGCAGTTTAGACAGTGTAACTTCCCATGCATGTATATTTTCTTTAAGTATTTTTGTCATGTCCAAATGAAAGTGAAGTTGCCAGTATAGATACTCATAAATAACTCTGAAAATAGCAGTCATTTCAGTAAGTTTGGGTTTGTTTGCTAATCTGAATGAATTTTTTGTTTAATGCCCTTTTCTTGTGAGTTGATAGTGGTGTATGACTCAAAAGAGCTGAATTCTTAGTTTGGGTTTTAAAATGTACATACTACGCATGGGAAAAAAATCTGCAGTACCTGAACCTCTTTTCCAGGGCACTGCTCCTGTTGTACATCCTAAGGAGGTCTATTTATAAAAGCTTTGTTGTAATTTTACACCCTTAAAAGTGTTGGTGTGTGTTTTGAAATCCTGGGGTACAGTTCTGCACCAATTTTGATGTCCAAATGTATTTGGGTGGAATGGAGGCGTTTGCGTGGGTGGAGTTGTTGTTCCTTCTTGGTTTGGTTGTTGACCGAGGCAGTGCAGGCGAAGGCAGATCACGAGCCCTTGTACAGTCTTTGCAGTTGCACAGCTTTGAGGATTTGCTGGTGTTTGTACAAGTTTTGATAATTTGCATAAAATTGCTACTCTTTTTAACCAGTCGCTAAGAGGACTTGTGTGCAGTGTGGTACTAAACATCAAAGCAAAGGTCTGGAGCAAGTGTGCGGGCTGTGGGGTTTTTTTGGTTGTTTCTTTTTCTTCTCGAGCTCTCCCAAATCAGAAGACAGAAGAAATTATCTATATTTAGAATAACTGAGGACCTGCTGCTCAACCAGGAGGAAGCGTTATTTGTGTGCATTGCAGCGTTTCAAAAGACAGAATGAGGTTTCATCATTTTATTGTCAGATCTGGAAAGGGAGACTGACTGTTTGCCATTCCCGGGGCATGATGAGACCTGCAGGATGTATAATGCATTAGTGTTTTGTCATAATTCCTTTGAGTTTGGCTTTGGCTCCATCCACCTGTTCATTAGTGCGCACTAAGCGAAACAGGTGAATACTCAACAAGTAGAATCGAAACCAGAATGTGATACAATAGACCTGGGAGCAGAGCTGCTGCCTTGCTTTTGTGTGATTTTTTTTTTTTTTCCCCCTCTTCACAGCTCATAACTCCTGTTCCAGTTGGTAGATATGAGCAGACTTGTAAAGCCTTTTCTTGCATTTAGTCTTCCATTTCTCCTTTCAGTCACTACAATGAATTGTATCATTAGGGAGTAAAGGTTTTCAGATTGCAATGTATGCAGGTATGTGTGCATGTACATGCTTAAGGGGAGCAGGAAATACTTATTTCAAGAGCTAAATGTTAAAATATTATATTTATATAATTATATGTATTCTTAATATTTTAATATTAAGAATCTCATATCACACTTATAGCAACATTATGCTGTTAAACCAAAAATATCAGCTGAAAATAAGTGTTTAAAATAAGTAAACACTTCCCTTAAATATGCAAGATTCTAACTTTATATATTTATTCTATAAATAAATATATTTGAACATAACAAGTGATCACTGAATGTGTAAAGCAGAGCACATCCTCTTGAGGGATAACTAAAAGTTGTGTCAACAAGCTTCAGAATTCTTTGCCCTTGGACTCCTCCAGCACTCTGTTACTTTAACAGTCAAACTGCAGCTGCTTGGCCATGTCTCTGAACGAGAAGGAGAAAAAAGACCATTTTTCAGTTTCTGGTCAATGCAGCAAGGTGGATTTTGGGATTGTGACAGGTTTTGGGAATGATGCAACCCACCAGAGTGGGGATAAAAACTCTCTCCACGTCGGAGCACAGTGACACTGCCCCGAACAGGGTGGGTTTTGGTTGGGTCATGATTTTGTGCCACTAATGGTCTGCATTTACTGAAGGGCTCCGAGCGAGGTTGGCATGGAAAAATTGCTCAGAAAAGACACGAAACTCCTGCATTTCAATGAACTGAAACTGCAAGTCAGGGACGCAGTGAGTAGTTGGCCGTGGCTGCACTTTGATCTGCCTCTTCGTGGCCGTGAGCCTGGGTGATCAGGTGTGTGCTGCTGTTTCATCTCACTCAGCGTTCTGTGCAGAACGAGTCCGGCTGTTCCGCGGCTCCTGTCGGAACACGCACCCAGCGTTGCATATTGTAATTCCACTGGGGCCTTTGGCTTTCTGTTCCCTTCCACCTGTCATCAGTAACTCACCATTTCCCAACTGGGGGGCACCAGCAGCCACCTCTGCTGACACTATTTCAAATTTGCTGTTTCAAGCTGCCCTCCTTTGTTGAAACCCATGTTGCAGTATGGAATTTAATTCTCTTTCGTGCTCCTATTCTTTGGCATTTGAAGGACTGAAAATGTTGGATTATTAAGAGATTGCTACTTTTTTATAACATTTGTTTACTTGAAGGAGACTTCTAACCTGTTTCAAGAATCTGCATTTTAAATTCTCTTGGTCTGGAGGTTTGCTTTTAAACCTGCCATTATATCAAACAGCTTTTTAGTTATCGCTGCAGGGCGCAGCACTCCCAGTTCTTGCGTGACAGAGATGTCATCACGTTGAGGTAGCCTTGGGCATTGAAACTTATTAAACCTTATTTGTTTTATAAGTGATTCAGTATACAAGTGTGAGTAATAATTAAAAAAAATAAAACGCCCTACACAGTGATCTGATGAAATTTCAGAGTCTTAAGAACGAGGCATTTCCCTGAGCTGTCTCTAATGCAAAGGTTATTTAGCAATAGCTACATGCTTATGTAAATTTGGCTCCAGGGAAGAAAGAACTCTCTAACTCCATTCTTTCAGACCCAGAGGCACAAAAATAGACTATTTCCAAATAGAATGTTTCCCAAGTCTTTGTATTTTTGGCATTCTCAAAGAATTGGCTGTATTAGGATTGTCTATTGGCGTTATTTTTTTAAAAAGGGGTTGTTGCTTAGTGGTTTGGTGATAAAGGTGTAGGACAAGCAGTGTTGGTGAGAGGTACAGACGTTCTTGTGTCTGCAGGTACCAAGCTGCTTTCTGCTCATGCCCTTTCTCTCCTGAGTGTCACAGAGTATTTGTTCTAATGTGGCCTTGTCTGATACCGCTGAGTTTTTTTACTTCTCACCAGAAGTTTTGTGGTTCATTCAAGGTTCAGAAGTTCTGTTATCATAAAGCTGTTGCTTTTTCTTGTTAGGGTGTAGTACTATCTCAAGCTGCTAAATTTTTTTTCCTTCTGAGTATTTAAAATCTGTGGGTTTCGGTAATCTCAAGATGGAAAGGAGATACTCTGTCAGCTCTCCATGTGTTAGTCTAAATGTTTCAGATGTTCAGCTGATAAATAACTGGGATCACATGAAAGCTGCCATCACTGTGTTGGTGTCTGTCAGCATACGTGTCATGTTGATGCTCAACGCCCAAACACGTGTGGCCCTCAGCAGGAGTGCTGCTTGTGTGGAGACACACCGAGAACAAGGCCTTTAACTAACCCATTTTACCATCAGCTGCACGAAGAATGCATTAAATATTCCCTGCTTCCAAGTGAACTTAGGTTCTGCCAGCATGTTCTCCCTTCCTGCAGCTGGCCGGCAGGCAGGGATGGCTGATGGCATTCCCGGGGTGTTGTGTGGCTACCAGGGGGTGCTGCAGAGCAGTGCAAGGGATCATTTCCTGCTCTTCCCAGCGAGGCTGGAATTATCCTCCCAGTCCTCCACTTGGTTACAACCAGAGGGTAGATCCAGACTTGTGTCTCCTGCTCGGCAGGAAGATCCACTCACTCCCCAGCAGCCAGGCCACCCCTCATGGTGATTTGTGTAGCTTGGGGAACAAGTCCTGGAGATGATCCCGACTGATAGATCTCCTGCAGGTTGGGCCCAAAGTGGGTTACGCAGACAATTGGTAGGTGTGGTGTCTCTGCTGGGATTATTAAGAAACTGGGCTTTGTTTGCCTTGCCCTGTGCTGTTTCTAAAGCAGAACCAGACTTGACAGTCGTCATTGCTTGCACACCACTGATTTTCTCTAATTTGTAGGTGGCTTAATTATTTATAAGAGAGGGAGTCACATACTT
>NW_008239785.1:826901-841949 GCF_000691975.1 Corvus brachyrhynchos | reverse complement strand
GTGGCGGAGCTGCGACTGCCGGGATCCTCCGACAGGCAGGCTCCTCGTGCTCAGCACTGCGAGCTGCTGACACCAGAATGCCTGTGCAGGTGGCAAACCAAGCTTATTAATTACTTTGTTTGTATCAGATTTTTGGAAATGGTACGCCTTGGATATTTTTCTTCCTTCAAGGCAGGAAGTTTAGGCTGGGTACTGTAATGCTGATTTGCCCTTTTTGCTGCTGGTTTTTTTTTCATGTTTGTCATTCATGCATCATGAACATTTCTTTCTGTAAGCTGCAGGTTTACAGTATTTTTCTGAAGGAGTAACTTTGCTGCACATGCCTGACTGTTTGTAGCATGTGCTGGAAGAAAATATTTTTTCTGTTTTCCCAAAAGCAGCCAGCATTGGTTAAAGTGCTCTTGTATTTCCCCTGGGAAAAATAAATCTATTACACTCAAAAGTTTTAGAGATTTGGACCTGGGGATGCTTTTGCATGCTTTGACTCAAATAAACAATGAATACTTCTCTTCTTGTCTTTTCTACACTCAGAAGAAAACCCCAGACACTGGATTTCCTGCTGTGTTGAATATATGAAGAATAGTTCTTCACAGTTTGGCTGTTACCTATTTACTTCTGTAAAAGTAGTTTTAAAAATGGTTGTTTCTCTGACACAAAGAAATACCTGATGTATCACTTGTAGAAACGCCAGGAACCTGCTCTAAGGTTGTATCTGACCCCCAGTGCACCTGCATGAGTGCAGAAAGAGCCTTCTTCCCTTTCAGGAATTTGGCATTTTCAGGTGTGTTTATTCCAAAACCAATGGGTAACATATTTTATTGATCAGAAGCCATGTAAATATTACAGCCCTTCTAAAAACGTTTGGTTATCAGTTCAAACACGGCAGTTATGGTGTCCTTTGGGCAATTTTTACTTCCCCTAAAAACTCATATTGATAAAATAAAATCCCTTAATCCAGATCTCAGTTGATTTACAGCTGCTGCTATGGTGATTCTATTATCATCTATATCATTTATAATATACCTTATATTATAAATCCCCATGGTAGGAGTAGATGTTCTGTGTTGAAAATAGTTTGTTATTTAAGTTTTAGTGAAACTGCTGTAGGGAGACATTGTGTGTTTCACTTATTTGTTCAGAATATAATAGAAATGGTTATGAAATGGAATCATAGGTGTGTGAGGAGAAGCGTTGAAAAAAATACTGTGCAATATTTGAGTTTTTCTCGTTTCCTGCTCATGTGTTGGTTGATTCCTTCCCACATATCGCTCAGAGGTGGCACCTTCCAGTTCTGTTGTTGCTGAGGAGTCAGGACCTAATTCAGGCTTAGGCCCAAGGGTGTAAAAACACGTGGAGAAGTTTGTAGAAAGGTGCCAGAATTTAGGAACTGCTGGGGACTGAAAATGTGTTGTTGTTTTGAGGATCCTGTTCCACCTCCTCAGCAGTGTGCTGAGGGTGTGAGAGCACACATCCTAAGGTGTTTGTCCAGGAGCGTTCCCAAGGATCTGTTAAAAAGCTGTTTCTCTACATTATCACTGCTTGAGGAATTGCCCTGTGCTTTGCTTGAATATGCTTGAATATAATATTAATAGTTTGAAGGCAGCCTGTGTGTGCCTTAAAAAACAGTGTTTGCTGTTAAGTTAGGCAGAAAGGAGAAGGAATTGTGAGGATAGGAATGCTGCCGTGTCTCCAGCATCCACAGCACAGTGTGTGGAGAAACCAGAGATGGGTTTTAAAGCAGAACACAGGAGCAAAGTGATGAAGAAATGAGCTTCTGCATGTTTCAACAAAGAGAAATTTTAGAGGAGCTCTAGATTTATTGTACCAAAGATTTGACGTATTTTTTTAGGCTTTTTAATACAAGCAATTTTGTTGTATGTTAGTGAGAAATTCTTGTATTTGTTTTTAATACTGACTTCATATATTGCTAAAAGGTGTGCTACATTTATACAGTTAAGTTGATATTTATTTCCTTTGGCTGTTCTTCTGGGCCTGAAGTCATTCTATTGCCTTGCTGCTTTGTAAATGTCATTTTAAAGGAGCCCTCACACTTGCCTGCATTAAAATCTCAAATATTTTGATATATAATATCAAATTCCTATATATATCTTGTAGTGCAGCTGATCAGCAGCGCTAATTTGAGATCCTGAAATGCAATTTAGTAACAAACCAAAACAGGCTGGGTACACAGCCCCAAGGTGTTTTTCTTGCCTCTGTTGCTCGTAGCCACGCCTGCAGCGCGGGAGGCATGTGTGTGTGTTTGGTATGTGTGAGAAAGTACCTCTTTTTAGGGTAAGTCTGTTCTTGTTTAACTCCCAGGCATATTTATTGAGGAAGATTTTTCTTCTGGTGACTGCCAGAGCAAGGACAAGCGAGTGCCTGGCCAGAGTAGTTTTGATGCGTGGGGAGCTGAGGAAGCTTTTAATGTGTAACGTGTTCTGTCAGGTGTCAATAGTCCCTTAGTCTCACTGGGGTATTTAGCTGCAGATAAAATTCCCTTGACACAGGAATTGCAGTTGGCCTGGTGGAGGTGTGTTTGCAGGTGTCTGTGGGTGGTTTAGTCTCTCACAAGCTGGGGTTGCACCACACTGAGCTCCTGTGACCCAGCACTGAGCTTGATGGGTCAGGGACCTGAGTCGGCCCACAACTGGTGGCCTTTTTTTTTTTTCCTCATTTGTTATTCTGTTTTGTTTTGTTTTTTTCATTTTCTCTTGAGTGTTTTTTGGCCACCTCAGTCCCCTGAGCAGTTACCAAGAAGAACTACACCCTGAAACTCTTCCCTTTATGCTATCTAAAGCAGCAAACACTACACATTATTGTAAGAACATTAAAAATATTTTAGAACTAAATGCTTGATATATTGTGTTTTAGAATCTCTGTATCCTCATGTCTCTGTTCCCTATTTTAATTGTAGGCACAGCTGTTTAAGCATGGCAAGAGAGAAGACTGTTTACCATACGGTGAGTTTGTAATAGGTTCTGTTTTTCAAGCCGTTGCAGTAGAAAAGGGAAAGGAAGGTTAACCTGGTGACAGGTGGTACTGTAAGGAGTGAAATCCACCAGGCAGTGATAAAGCAGGGAAAATGAGGGGAGCAAAAGCAGAAATGACTGTGAAGGAGGAGCAGATGCCACCAGGGAATGTTGTGTTGGAGCAGCACATCAGAGGATTTGGCAGGTGATCACACTGGCCATTGCTGTAATACAGGAGCTCAACGCAGAACATATAAACTGTTAGATGTGGAGAATATTTGTTTGAAATTCAGTAGAGCATGAATTGGTTTTGTACATATTACTGCTGGAAGTTTTGCAGAGGCTCTGCAAGTTTAATATAAGCACAGGAGTTCAGAAAACCCATGTTTTAAGAACCAGCTGTGTACAGAGCACAGCTGGAATCATGTTTGGATGATGTTGGAATAAGAGAAGTTTTTTAGTGAAAAGAGATTATAATTATACTGCATGCAATTAGGGATAGGAAGCCAAAAAGAGAAAAAGAGGGTATGGAGGTTTCTGGATAGTGTAGCTGCATTTTGGAATTATGTTTGTCTTGTGAATCCTGGAATATGATCAGAACTGACTGCAGTGTGATCTTGGGCCTTATTTACAGCAATAAAGGGAGGCAGGGAAAGATGGTGCCTAATTCCAAAACATTACAAAAGACCCAAACAGTTTTGTGGATCTTATCCAAGTACCAGAAACAGGGTTTGTGCTGTTCACAGGAACCAAGCAGGAATATAAACTCACTTTAGAATGCTTGTGATGTCACTAATGGAATTATTTTGGCCCCGAGAAGAAGGTTTTTTAGTTCTAGTGATGGAAAGTTTCATTCTCCCAGTTCCTAAAGCTGAGATGCAGACACTTCCTTAGAAAATGCCTGAGAAATGGGTAATGATGAAGATAAGATAATGAAGACAAACAGCATGGAATGACACAGGTGCAAATACTGGGAATGCCATTGCACAGGAACGGCACTGGGGAAGCTGCCAGAGAAGCAGAATCATTAACAGGCTGGGTTAATGACAGTACAACAGAAAATGACAGAATTTAAAAGTACAGCTGTACAACACAATAGCCTTAATCAGTATGGAAGGAGCATATTGAGCTCACAGCATTAACCGTCCTGGTAAAATCAGATGTTTTGGCCTATGGCATAGAAAGAATAATAAATAATTATGAGTCTGGTAATAAGATAAAAAACAGGGGCATATCAATGAGTAAATGAACCTTAGAAAATCTAGAATGCTCACAACTCAGAAGCAGATGTTCAGATGGGAACTGTTAGGGATAAGAAAATGTGAGAGACAAAAAATATCTAAGATTTTTAATTATAACAGATCTGAGGATGAAATAGGAAAAAAAAGTAGGCAAATGTCAAAAGATCCTGTTTGAAGTCATTTGTGACACAGAAGTTGAATTAAAAACAAGCACTAGCCCTGAAGTAATTTACATGGGTCTGTAGATATTTTAGTGATTCAAGAGCTGGCAGGACTTGGAAGAGGCCTTTATTTATATATTCTTAATTTATTTTCTGTCGGTGAATGATGATGTTTCTGCAGCCTCTTCCTCCTAAACCATCAGTCTCTTGGCCTTTTATAACTGCAAAAAATCCAGGTTGCTGGAAGGTATTGAAGTAATAATAATCATCACTGGCTTGTTTTCATGGATCATTCCATTAGTATTTTAGTACACCAAGATGCATCACCAGTCTTTTTAAAGACTTGAAGGGATTTCTCAGTCACGTCTTACAGTTTCTCAGACTTTGAAATAATTGTGTTTTCTTTGATCTCTCTGTATTTTGAAAACCTTGATATGAGACTGGGGAAAGAGGTTGCAGAGTATTTGGCTGATGTGATTCCATCTGTGCAGTGCTGTTGGAAGCACCGTGGCTCTTACAGAGCCTGAGTCATTAGTCTCTATTAGCTAATGGTCAACCTTCTGAAGGATTATTTTCACCCTGATGAAACTGCAGAAGAGCTTTTTTATTTGTAACAGGCATGGCTTCCTTGTGAAAACTTTGAATCCTGGAACTTTGTACTCATTAACCCTTTCTCTGTGTTTTTTTTACTTGCTGGACAAATAACTTTTGTTACCTTTGATGTGCCCAAATGAGAGGTTTTCTGGCTGATTGTTTACACATACACAGTGTTTCTCATGTCTAAATGTTTATGGACATCCATCATCATAAAAATTTCAGTGTCAGGATTTGGTGCTGCCTGAAAATACTAAAAGAGGAAAGGGAAAGCTTCCTTAGTGTGCAGGAAATTTTCTGAGTAATTGAACTACATCATCTAGCTTCTGGTTCTGTTAGATTACTGAAAACGCTTAGACCCTGAAAGACACTTGGGTATGTTGCTTCCAGGGAGAATCAGAGGCAAAAACACTCGGAGAATGTAGATTGTAATTTTTATAATCAAAATTAATCCTTAAAGCCATCTTCCCTGTTTGGGCAGTGAAGGATATTGCCACTATTTGACCAGTGTCACCTACTACAAAGTAAGCAATCAGGCATTTGTGTTTCAGTAATACCTTTAAAAATACAAATCTCCTAAAGAACGTTTAAAACTTTAAAATTTTCATACCAAGGTATTTTTAAAAGCAGTTTTTCTGGTGTGTTTGTTTTCTTTTACAGCTGCTACTGTTCTCGAGTGTCTTGATAACTGCAAGCTGTCAGAAAGCAATCAGATGGTTCTGCGCAAGCTGGGCATGAAACTGGTTCAGCGACTTGGGCTGACATTTGTGAAACCAAAGGTAGCAAAGTGGAGGTCAGTTTAAAGCTGAAAAGTTCAAAAACAGGAAAATCCAAAAGCACAAAACCCCCTACAAGTACATAGATCCATACATTTGCCTTCTGCCCCTCTTAACCTTCCCTAAAAGAAAAAGAAATCCCTGTGGGAATGAACATATTCTTCATTTGCATTATTTGGAAAAAGGAGGATTCTTCCACTGTGTTTTGTTTTCCTGTATTTTTTTTTCAATTTTGGTGCATAAATGAGTGCTGGGACAAGCCAAATCTGACTTTGCACATTGCACAAGCAGAAGCCTGTTCCTATATAATGCATAACTCAGTAAATATGGGAAGACGGCGACCTTTGTTCCTGAAGCTGATTTAGTACAATTTTGTAAGAGTGAACATAACTTTTTCCATTACCTGGTCCTACCCTGATTCGATAGAAAGTTCACAGGGGAAAAGTGGTTTGCAATCCCGCTCTGGTTTTGCATATTAGTCAGGTTTTGGTGTCTGGTTTTACGTACTGCCAGAGGGCAAACTCTTTTTTAGATTTCTCGCACTGATATTTTAAAATTGCAGGCTCCCTTGGTGACTATTTTTATTGTATTTATTTTACCGTCTTTTGAGAACATCCTTAGGCATAGAAAATTCTTTTTAGGTGGAGAATGTACCTTGCCCGATGGCAAAAGTCAGTTTAGCATGTAAAGTCTATCTTTTGTAAGAATGCATCTACACCACGGGCTAAATATTCGAGTACGGCTTGGTCAGAAAGTACTAAGCTGGCTTTGAGATTTAAAAAACAATTTTTAATAAGCTCATTTTATTAATTTTTTTTTCTCTTTTTAATTTTTTTGGAGAGACTTTTTGGGCATGGGAATTTTGTCTCTCTTTGTTGTTAGCAGTGGAAAATAGGTTATAGTGAAACAGGAAAGGGAGGGATAATGAAAAGGAACCATTTGAATAGTCTGGCTCTTCTCACCTTGGAAAATAGACAACTGGGTCAGGAGGAAGGAGAATGGGATATTTGTCCCTTTCCTCTAAAGCAGCCACTAAATAACTGGAGAGCTGTGCCCTGGGAGGGGTAGGAATGTGGCAGACAGACTTTGTGGCAGTATGGAAGTTAAATCAGAGAAATCACTGAAGTTTGTGTTTGTTGTGCAGGTACCAGCGTGGCTGTCGATCTCTGGCTGCCAACCTGCAAGCTCAGGGCGCTGCTGTGCAGAGCCAGAAGAAGGAAGTTGCTTCTGCTGAAGCTGATGATGATGAGGAATATGACATTCCAGGAGAGATTGAAAATGTTGTAGGTGTGTTAAAGCTGGAGAGAAATCGTTGCAATGCTGCAGGTTAAACATATGTTGGAAAATAATCTGCCTGGGGCTAAAAAAGTCATGTGGGCTTCTGGGCTAGTGTGAACAACTGGAAAGACTCTAAAACTTCAGTCTCTGCAGCTGATTAAAATAGATGATATTTTGTCAAGTGGTTTGGACTTCAGCATCTCAAGCAGAAGCTCAGTACTGGAGCATTTGTTGTGGAGTTGGGCATGGAGGTACTGAAATATGTTTTACCAATTGTATCCAGTAATATAAAAGAGATGCCTTGAACCTTCCACAAATTAGAATTTATAGTGAAATACAGAACAAAAAATTGTGTCACATAAAGCTAAAGAATTCTGGTTTAATTTTTAGCCTGAGGTAGTATCAAAGGAGCAGCATTTTTTTCTTAATATGCAGTTGTACAGCATGTCCTCTGCTAGCTGGCTGTGGATATTCTGTAAGTAAATAGACAAAAATTGCATCAGAAGACTTTTATAACTGAATAATCTAATGAACCTCTGCAAAAAGCACCATGATCTCCATTTTGAATCTTTTACAGCACTTGAAATTTCAATCTCTTTTCATAAACAATTTGGAACATACAAATAAACATATTTCTTGTTTTTTAATTTCAACTCGTACTTATGTGACAAATAGAATAAATCTAGATACAAAGATTTTTATACAAAGAGGCAAATGAATTTCGAACATCTTAAGAAATCTTTCTGTTGTTAAATAAAAATAATCTTGTTTTGTTTAAATAAAATTATTTGCAGAGCAATTGCTGGTTGGCCTGAAAGACAAAGACACCATCGTCAGGTGGTCTGCAGCCAAAGGGTAGGTCTGTTATGGTGACTCTGCTAAGCTGAAGTAAACAATATAGAAATACAGTGGTGTAAGCCATGATTGATAATTTGGGTGTACTGCTAGTATTTGCTGTTGTTAAATGGCTTTAGCACAGCCTGTGGTGGGGGCACAGAAACATTTGTCTCTTTTTCTGATGAAAAATCCGGCCAGTTTTCAGGGAATTTCCGGTGGGTTTGGAAATAGATGTTCTCGGTAAAACAAGATCTGAAGGGTGCAAAGAAACATTTCTTCAAAAGGGTTTTTTTTCTCTTTCTCTTTAAAAATGCATTTCTGGGGAAGGTTCACTGCTGTGTAGATTTTTTCAAGTTTGAGATTGTTGTTTCAGGGTATTGGTCTTAGGGCAGCAGGGTGGCATCTTGAAGTTACTCAACTTCTAGGAAGATTCCAGTAACTAGTATTTTTTCTAGAATTTACCAATCAACTGCAGTACTAATGATTCACTGTATGCTTCTTTTTTTTTTTTTCCTTCTGTAGAATTGGTAGAATAACTGGAAGACTTCCAAAAGAATTAGCAGATGACGTGATTGGGTCTCTGTTGGACTGTTTTAGGTAAAAATCTTATTTCACACTTTACCCCCATCTGAAACACGTCTGCTTGTGGAACAGGGGGACAACAGTTAGGAAGAAAGGTCTAAAATAAATTTCCTTGCTGTCCTTCTCCCAGATTTCAAAATCTTTGAAGGCTAAGGGGGGCTAAGGGTATTCAATAAAGAAATTATTTCTAATCCATCCTCTTGACCCCATACTAAGGTAATGTTCAACTGAAGTTGAACTTAGGAAAGATAAAAAAATGCTCATCAACTTGC
This sequence comes from Corvus brachyrhynchos, assembly GCF_000691975.1. NCBI lineage: Eukaryota > Metazoa > Chordata > Aves > Passeriformes > Corvidae > Corvus > Corvus brachyrhynchos. Next base: position 833,239 of record NW_008239785.1, on the reverse strand, counting down.
TGCTTTAGAGATTCCTGGTGTGCTCAAGACTCATGGCTTGAGTTTTGTGTTCATCCTCAGAAACCTGGTAGAACTGGAAATGGTGTTCTGAGGATCAGTGGAGGTAAGAAACAATCTGTGTGAGGGGACGGTGGAACACGTAGGGAGAGTGAGGAATAAATGGGGTATAGCAGAGATTTCTGAACTTGGGAATGGTGTGGATATGGTTGCCCTCTAGGTTTTATGTTATTAGAAGCGAACTCAAGCATCAGGTGGCAGGTTTGGAATAAAGACAGAGGCGTTATTCCCATAGTTAAACTGTCAAACTTCTTGCCACAGGCTCTTGTGGATACTGAGAATATTTGCCTGAACAAAAAACGTGCTTTTTGTCTGCAGACTTTTCCATGATCTGCCAGAGTTTGGAAGTGTTTAGCAGAGTGTTGCAATCTGCTGGGTCTTAGACTGTGGCTAAGGCAGGTGCTGTCGGCTGTGTCAGAGAGGATTTGGGGCACACAGAGCTGTGGGATGTTCTTTTGGTTCACTTTAGCCTTGGATGTCATGGCTTTGCGTTCATGTAGAGCATGTGAAAACCCAAATCATTAAACAAGTATCCTGTGCTTTTGTTTAATACCAAATTTGCTCATCATGTCTGCATTGAGTACCTGAAATCTAAACGAGTGGTTTAGAGCAAGCCAATAACAAAAAGAGTTTCTTTATTGGCAAGAAATGCTGGTCATGTGCAGTTTGTCACTCAGATGTCCTCAGTTTTAAAAAGTCTTTTCACATTGGTTTTGAGTACAAATTAAGGATGCCAGCTCAAAGGGTAACGCATTAAAAAAAGGAAGGTATAAAGTCTGAAAAACTTGCAAGGAAAGTATCCACTTAGATGATCCCTCCACTGTGTTACTGTGATTAATTTAAGAGGTGCTGCTGATCTCAATTATCCCTGGAGCTTCAAAGACCTGTACTCACTGTGTTTTCTTTCCTTGTTTTTCAAGTCATAGGGATGAGTAATTCAACTTGTAATTGAGTGACCTGCTTTCTTCAGAAACACCTGGGAACAAACGTAGGCAAGGACAGAGAGAACCTCTGTTGGGTTCTTTGCACTAAATATCTAGTGACCAAAATAGGAATAAATCAGTTGCTAATCAGAGGCACTCTGTTATACCTCTTGGGATAAGAAGAAAGGATTTGTTGTATGTAGATGAAAAGACAAGAGCCGGGGAAGAAATAAGTGATTATTTTTCACAGTGTAGTGAGATTGTCAGCACAGTTCCACTGGGGTATGAGCCTTGTGTTGTTCAACATGCTCATAAAGAAAAAAGGGGAATGAGGGGCTGAGGAAACCAACTGATATTTAAAGTTGATTTAATGTAGTGAGAGCTAAAAGTGACAGAAAGAAAAGCGTTACAGGAGCCCAAGTGAAGTAATACGACAGTAAATGTCATATAAAATAAAATATGATGTCTAATGCCTGCAAACTGATGTACTTGGGGCAAAATGCTGCTCACTGTCCAACACCTGGAAGCCACAGATCTGTCAGAGTGTGTCAGGGGAGTGCTCGGCAGCTGGCAGGAAGAACAAGAAAAACATAATGTTGGAAATTATTAGGAAAGGAAGAGGTAAAACTAAATCACTGAGAAGTGGTTTAACTGATGGGGTTTTTTACAAGTGGGAAGAAAAAGTGGAGGGATGTGATTTGATGTATCTCCACTGTAAATGGGACAGAAGGAGGGAAAGCGAGCGGCTGTTTACGATTCACTCTCTCCCTGGTGCGGGAGCAGGGAGGCAGCAGGAAGTGCATTTCCACGCAGTTATAATTAACCAGTGGAAGTCATTGCCACGGGATGTTATGGGAGCCAGAAGTGTAAAGGGAGTTCAGAAAGGGATTATACAAATTAATGGAAGAGAGTCCCTTCAGAGGCTATTAAATAATGAACCTGGCTCCAGCCTCTGGTTGAGCAGTCTCCGTGCTCCGATTGCCACAGCCAGCAGGGCAGTAAGGGGATGGTCCTTCCTGCTTTTCTTTGGCTGAGCACCTGCTCTCAGGCCATGTCACAGATGGTGTTGGGAGAGATGAAGCTCTGATATGACCTAGCCAGGCTGTCCAGTGTTCCATTCTCAGATTCCTACTCCTAGTGCAATACAAAATGAACTCTGTTCAGGTTTAATCCTGCAGCATGCCACCTTTCCTCTTTTCACTCCATTATCTGCCAGCCCACCAAAAATAATTTAGCATTTGGGAGCTTTTTGCTGTGTTCACTACAAGTTCCTCTGGTCTATGTTTTCTAAAGGTGAATAAAAACCACTATTTGCTCACTTCATAAACTCTAGTAATGGGTTTGCTGGGAATTGCCACTTGAACCTCTTTTGCAAGTTAAGGGCTGTATTTGGCACTAAATCATTAGTTATTTTGTATGCTCTGTAAATCTGCATCTTTTGCCCATGTACTAGGAAGTCGTTTTCTATATGAGTTTCTGGTATTGAATCTTCTGTATTGAGTTACATTTGTAGTCATAAATGGGTTTTTTTGCTTATTCAATCATATTTAGAGCAGTATTTATGTTGCACAAATGGGAAGGAGAACATGTTCAACTTGTCACTCTTCTAGTTTACAAGTCCAGTGGGATCAATAACACAGTAAGAACGTGCTGGTTTGGATTAGGGGTCTTTTAAAATGTTAGGAATTCACCATAAGAAATGAAAACCTGAGAGGGAGGGCCAGTTTTAACAAAGCTTCTTGTCCTGACATCAGTTTCCAGGAAACAGACAACGCGTGGCACGGTGGGTGCCTGGCCCTGGCTGAGCTGGGCAGGAGAGGATTGCTGCTCCCCTCCCGAATTTCAGATGGTGAGTTGCACTTGCTGAATGTAAAGTTCAATGAAATAACAATTTATATTATTAGAGATCAAATGTGTGGCAATAGACTGGGATTTGCTGATGTGTGTGTGCTGAATGATGACTGAAGTACTGAGTTCTGCAGTAAAACATTCGCCCATGGGGATGTTTAAGTACTTCTGACAAAAGCACTGGCTTGGGTGTGCCTTTTTTTATACTTAATAAATATTTCTTTCCAAAATGGAATTAATTTCTTGGGGTTTTCTTCTTTCTTCTTCCCTCCCATGTTTCTTTGTACAGTTGTATAAAATAATTCTGTATGTCTCCATATTGTGTCAGTGTCATTATTTAAACAGAATATATTAAATAATTGATGACTAACTTGCACTTTAAAGCCAGTAGCTTCTGCTCTTTGTTTATGGTTAAATTTCAAAGGCCAGTTTCATGTAATTTATACATGAACTGTTTATGTTCTAAATGGGTTTTTGAAATAGCAGGATGGAAAGAAAAAGAACAGGGCAGAGGAATTGTTTCTTTGTGTGTTCTGTAGTTATCAACATAGACTGAATTACAGAGATATTAATGTAATTTTGGTCATAGTGTGAATGACAAAAGCACAATGTAGCAGTAGACATCCACCCTTGGGTGCTTTTACAGCAGTGTCTTGTTCTAGATGGTTTTTTTGGATCCCATCTGGTGCTCCTGTGTTGAACAGAGAAGTTGAACGCTAAATTTAAAAAGTGTTTCACAGCTGGTGTTTCGTACTAGTCAGTTGGGTTGCCAAATCTTTTCTAGTTTGAAGGTATGCTGTAAAATGTGGCATTTAATCCAGTTTATTACTCTGTCTCCATGGAAAGAGTTCATGTCCATTATAGCATGTGCTGCATGTGAGAAAGTTTGTGCAGAGAGCCTTCAGTTGGTTTCCCTTTTTCCACTACTTTTGCCCTTGCATGATAAAAGGTGAAACAGTTAAAAACCTTCCAGCTTACAGCTGGAGCATCATGAATAGGAAATCCTCCAAAGGTAGATTTGTACTTCAGTTCTGACAAAACCAAAACTGTACACCTCTGTCAGGGACTCTGGATAACCTCATGCTATAGATTTTTATGTAATTTGAAGAAGAGAGATCAGGTAGACTTCAGCACTAGAACTGGCTTTTACAAGTAATATTTGTATGGAGAGGGGGAGAATAAATCCTTGAATTGTATGGAAAAAACACGAAAAAGTTTTTTCTTGTTCACTTTAAAGAAATTCGAATTAACAAGTAAAGAGATACTCGAGATTTTTTTTTTAACTTGTGGGTAATAGCAACTGAAGCTTTCTGCTTTCAGAGATGAGCAAGGCAAATAGCTTAAGGTAGTGTGGAAAGTGGCAGCGGTGACACATAGCTCTCTCATTTCATGTTTGGAAATTAAGGATTTAGCAGCATCTGACCCTAAGATTGAAGCTTGAAACTTGGACTGAAAGCAGCTCTTTCTCCTTGTTAGATCACGTGCTGATGTACAGCTCAATACCTCACACTGATTGACTGCACTGCTGTTGCCATTTCAATTAATTGGGCTTTTTCTGTTACTGCATTGCCTTTTTTCAAACTCACATTGATATTCTTGCCTTTTGGTAATCTGGGAGAAGCTTTTCTGTATGAAGGATTAAATTAAAAATCAGTGTATCTCTTTTTGTTTCTTACATCAGAAACTGAAGGTCTGTCATTCACATTTTAGTAATAAACTTGTTACAGTGCTCTGGCTGAGTTGTTGGCTCAAAGCAGCACAGCACAAAATGTGAATTAAAAAAATTCTGGGAATTCTGCATTATGTTGAATGCAGCTCCACTTCCTTAAGTAGGTTTACACCTACTAGTGATGTTCAGGCAGGTGAGGATGTCCCTCACCTGAGTAATGATGAACGAGAAGTGTATACCCGTGGTTTTATGTGAATAATGGTCCTTCTGGGTTTGTTCTCCTTACACTGATAGTGCACACTGTGCAAATTTACACAGGGATCAGCCTTATTTTAGTTGAGCTTTTGTAGCAGTTTGGACAAGCTGGGCAGCAGCTTTAAGGCAGAGGGAATTCTGAGCTTCATATTTGGAATTAAAGTATGGATGAATTAATCTGTGTAATTTCCGTCACTGAAGAAAGCTCCTTTTTTTTTTGAATTGTTTGGAATTGCTTTGGTCCCAAAATTCTGCTTGCCAATTGAAAATTGAGCTAGCAATTTCTTGCTAACTGTCCTTCAAAATATGTGTTCTAGATGGTGTAGTAAATGTATTTGTGTTCATGAATGACTTTCCATATATTTTAAGTACAGATCACAAGATTTATTTGAAAACTTGCCAGTTTGTGTACACAGATAAAGAAGTAGGAAATAGTTTATAGCTGCATGTAGAAGGACACAGAAATTGATAGTGAGCGATACACATGTACTGAAACAAGACCTTCACCAGGAAAGTTTGCCTCAGGTGAAATAAATTATATAAATAACCTTTTAGGCCTGGTGTTTGAAGGCTGCCCCGTGTCTGTCTACCCTCAGCAAAGCAGGCACCTAGATTGCTTAGTTCTTCATATTTTCAGTGTTGTTTTCATAGCGATTACTTAAAGTTGAACCTAAACTGCATTTATTAAACCTGTGCAGGCTTTCTTTGGTTTGACTTGAATCTTGTTCTGAGTCAGTGCAAGAAGAGGTCGCTTACACAAGGTTTGGGGCAGTTTATTTAAAGTGGCATCTGCCTCTGAGTAACTAAATTGGTCTGTTGTTTTGTCTTAGGGCAGAATGGCAAAGTGCATCCATACACAGAGCAGTTTCTACAGTATATCCTAAAAAGCCAGTTTTAATCTTAAGCTTGTTTAAACTACTGCACAGTGACATTAAAAGCTTTTCAAAGGAAAAAAAAAGACCAAAAAAAACCCCTATTAGACGAAGCTAAGCCTGAAAAAAGATTATGACAGTATGTTATTGAGCAATATTGTTTCTAGAGCTTAAACACCTTTAAGAAAAGAAGTTGTAAAAGTTATTTTACATCATACAATTGCAAAAACCCCTTGAAGATTCATCTAATTTACTTTGGCTTTAGTAATGAATGCAAAAATTCACTCATCAAAACCTGAGCTTGTACAAGGCAAAGTTCGATTACTTAAAAATATTAATATAAAATTATGAACATTATTTACAATGGAGAGATTCAATGTATCTTGTCATGGGCCAAGCCCAATGAGAGACGGTTTGTAGAAATTTCGTGATGGTGCCCCTGTGACCAGAAACTCACTGGAAGGAGAAGGATTAGGACACTCTTGTTCTCTTCCTTAAAGTGAAGACCCTGCTGCAGTCATTGGGCCTGACCCTCTTAGCACCTTGCTGGGATTTTGCGGATTCTTTTTGATTTGTCCTTTTTTGTCCTTTCCCCTTCTGATTGCACTGAGTATCCTGAGTATCAGAAGCAGCACAAGTGGCCTCTGCAGGTGTGGCGTGGCCGTCCTGCGCGCCGTGCCCGTCGCTGTCCAGCCGGGCCGTGCTGGGGCTGTA
>NW_008239785.1:823660-826636 GCF_000691975.1 Corvus brachyrhynchos | reverse complement strand
CCCGTGCCGGCCGCTGTCCAGCCGGGCCGGGCTGGGGCTGTAGGCGGCCAGCTGGCACAGAGCCACGGCCGCCGTCTGCTTCTGCTCGTCACAGCTCTCCATGAGCCCCAAGTCCGGAGCCTCGCCGCGCTGGGCCGTGAAGGATTTGTCACAGGCACTGCTGCTGGGGTTCTTGGGGACACACGGCTCTGCTCTGGAGGTCTCCTTCTCGGTGCTTGGAGAAGCTGCAGCAACACTGTTATCGTGGGAGGGGCTGTGGAAGGACGTTTTCAGGCTCGTTGTGTTACAGGAATCCTTTACTGAGAGGTTCAGGGGCATGTCCTGCATTTCCAGGAAGCTCTGCCTGTCTGTTTTGGATGGGGTTTTGTACATGTGCTCATGAGTAGGTCCTGTGCTTGTGTCGGCCTTTTTGGAAAGGTTGAGGGGAGCTATCCCTGTGTCTTCTTCCATGTTGGACAGTGAGCCCGCATTGTTCTGGCCGTCGGTCTGTGTGTGTGAGTCTTCATCAGTGACATTGATGCTGAAAGAAATGAGGAGAAAAGAGAATTCACTATCAGTTGCTCTTTTAAACTGGGGCTGAGGAAGTAGGCAGGAAGAGGAAAAAATCTAGACTTCTAGGCTAGAAGTCTGACAATTCTGTTGTTTCTCCTTTAAATTCCCCAAGTTCCTTTCACCATACCCATCACTGTAATACAGGCAATTCCCTGAAGTTCTCAAACACATTGGAAGTACACAAACACGTTGGACATTCCTGGTACATTAAAAGAGAATGAGTGGTCTGCTCGCTGTAGCACCTGTGAGCTGTACTGTGCTTTGCACAGATATTATAGAACATATTATCTCACTACTGTAAATTTAAATATATTAAAGAAGCATTGCATAAAATGTGCCCATCTGCCTTTGCGTGTCCCTGGTAAACCTGACAAGAATGCAAAGTGTTACTTTACCTGTTTGGTGAATCCCCTCTCTCCTGCTCTGTCTGCACACCTTGAAGGGGAGGCGGTTGGTCAGTGCTTTTTCTCACAGGTCTAAAGGCCGTGAAGTTCTCTTCTGATTGGTCATACTTGCCCAGGGATGTGGATGATGACTTGTTGGAGAGGTCAAACAAACCCTCACACGTGTGGCTTGTCTGGGTGAAGTTGGTGGGGCTGGGTCTGCCCGGGGAGCCTGTTGCTGCGCTTCCTGCGAGAGGGCTCATTTTGGCATTCTCTCTTTCATTTTGGTCATCCTTGGGGTTACCTTTGGTGTGCAATAATGTCATTTCCTTTTCATAATCTGCTTGTTTTTTATGTGAACTGAGAGGGTACTGTTGGGAAGGGCTTAAAGAAGCTGGGTACAGCAAGGTAGTTTCTTCCATCAGATGAGAGTTTTGATCCCTATTAATACCAGCTACATGTGAAAATCTGTAAAATGGAGGATCTGTTGGCCTACAAAATCCATATGGTATCGGTGGAGTGGAGTGATATTGTTGGAACAATCGATAGTGTTCATATGCTGATGGATTTAGGGGTTTTGGAAGTGGCCCAGGGTGGGGAAGAAAGTGTCTTTGATCTTGTGTTGCATAGACAGAGAGAGCAGAGCTTTCACACTCCGAGTTACCTGGGAGCAGGTAAGGTGTGTAGATAGCAAGCCGGTGCTCATAGAAATGGGGTGAGTACTCGGGAATCATCGGTTGCATGTAAGGTGAAATGGAACTGAAGCCTTTTGTTGGAGCAACTTTATGTGGAAAGTCTGGGAGGAAAGAACCTGCCTTCCACGGGTGAGCTGGTGCGTGAAACGCAGACTTGGTGTGAAAAGGAGAACTTTTGTTAGACAGGGAGAGGATTTCAGATGCCTCACTGATTTCCGGGCCTTTGCTGTCTCGGTGTTCTCCGACGGGAACGAAGGCCGAGGGCCTCACCATGCCCTCCATCAGGGGCTGCACGCTGATGGCTCCTTCTGCTGCGGAGCCAGCAGGGCTTAATTCCTTCGGAATCGCAGGTTTTTGTCCTTGAATTGCTGTGTTTGTTGCCTGGTTTTGTAACTCAACGTTTTCCTTGGCATCTTCTTTTGTGAAAGGATATTGAGGCTTTGAATCAAGGCTTGACAGTCCGTTTGTGACAGATTTAGAAGAAGTTGGTTTGACGGTAGATTCGAGCTGATTGATCTGTTTGGGCTCCAGGGAACTGCTCTTTGGACACTTTATGACGCGATCCTGCTCGGATACCAAAGTGATGGAGTTTTTGCAGAGGCCGTACTTCATGTGGTTAAAGAGATGGGATTTCTCGTTGCAAGTGAAGGGGCACTGGAAGCACTTGTACTTGAATGGCTTTCCCGGTGGTCTTGGGATGTAATGAGGCTTCTTGGGTTTACGTTCTTTGAGGAGACTCATTTTTTTTTCTGCTTTCAACAATTAAATGTAATGGTTCTTTATAAAAACTTTCTTGTGGTTGGCTCTCCTCAGTTTTAGCCTCGTGATGTTTCCGGTTTTTCAAGTTTCTAGAATCCTTCTTCCCAGGTGAGGAGAAGCAGCCAGCTCCTGTGGTGTCTCAGGGAAGAGGGTGCCGGAAAACAGGGCTTTTGCCACTGGTAGTGCAGGAACTGAAACACAAAGTTTAAAATGAGCTGTAGTGGAACATTGGAACTAAATACAAAGTAGTGCCTTCTCTTCAGAGCATTCCCCCTCATACTGCACATGTTGTGTTGTTTGGGTTTTTTTAAACAAAATAAAAAGGCTGGATTTCAGACCAGAGTTAAATGGGCATTGACCTTTGGCATCCTCCTGCACCCAAACACAGTCACACAAGTGGCCTAATTTCCAGCAGCAGCTCTTGTCACCTGCCTCTGCTGCCGGCTCGGGGGAGTTCTCTTTGAAAGCTGAAGGAACATTCATTCAGAAGATGAAAGTAGAAATCCAGGCGGAGCTGTTGAGAGAGGGGTGGAGTGGGTGGGATGGGAAGAGGCAGGTCCTGGCACCGGCTGGATGTGGGGCGAGCC
>NW_008239785.1:815975-823545 GCF_000691975.1 Corvus brachyrhynchos | reverse complement strand
CGGTCCGGGAGAGCGAGGAGGGAATTTCCTGCTGTGGTGACACAAGGGTGGGGTGGATGGGTCCGCTCTTGGGCGGCTGACTGGGCTCTTTCTGAGACTGACCAACCCCTCTCTTCACTGGTGTGGCATTTCCCAACAGCCCAATCTCAATGGATACCTCAAAAGTGCCCAATCTCTCGAAGGATAAAACCACACCGATTTTCTTCCTCTTCCTAATTCAATTAAGAGAAATGAGCACTGCAGTGTCTGACTAATGGAATCCTCTGCCTGATAAACACATCTCCCATTCTCCTGCTGCGTCGCTCCTCATAGATTGCACAGAGTTAACACGGACACCCAAGTGTATTAACTCAGGGAAAAAAGTGTCTGACAGTAATTGATTTATAGGGGAAGGATCTATCTGCCTTTGGAAAAACTAAGGTTGTGGATACTTTATCCAGCCCAGTGATTTGCTGGGTAGATAAGTCGGGAGGGCTTGTACCGGCTTGTTCCATTATGTTCACTGATTCTGAAGGCGTGAGAAACTCTCGGAGTCAAGTTCTCATGATTTTATAGGATGTGTTATGGCAGAGATCTAAAAACTGATGATTTCATCATGAACTACAAGCATCATTATCAAAATGATGACTGTTGCAAAACCACGTACTGTATCTATTGTGTTACCCGAAACTACAGGAATACTAATTGTAAGGGTGACGAGATAGCTCCATTTTTTTTTTTAAAAAAAAGGCTTTTTACATAGAAGTTTGAGTTAGGAGTATTAAAATACTAAGTTTATGAAAAGAATTGCTGGCAATTATGTGCTGCGAGATTTTAGTTAAAGTTGAGATGTTTTGCATTTCTTAAATCAGAGATTATTTAACAGAAAATGACAGGCAACACATGATGAAAACTGAAGGGAAAGCTACAGAATTGCTGCTTGGCTCATCAGGTACAGTAATTCTAGCAAATTGTATTAAATGTTTTTTCTGATGTCACAGAAGTATTAATTTTGTTAAAATAATAATTGTGAAGGCACCCTTAAAAATGCAAAGCTGCTCTGCAAGTAGAAAAAATAATCAAGCTTTTTCCTAAAATTAACAAATGATTAAATGTGCTTCAGATTAATGAAAAAGGAATTTCTAGAAAAGTAGCTTTTTGTGTTTCAGGTTTTAATGAGGTTGGTTGAGTTGGATACTGATACTGTAAGAGCAACAAGAAAAAAATGCATCAGCATGTTAAAGTCTCATCATTGGAGTATGGTTGAAATGGTAGTCCAATAAATTTTTAAAAAGTCATATATGGTATTTTAAAATATTTTAAATAACTATAGCCAAAAATCCTTTGAAATATTAAGAATAATATTTTTACATTACAAAATAAGTAAATGAAATACTGAGACATAGGAGGTGAGGTCCAGATAGGGAACTGGGCTTTTTCTTCTGCCTTAAGTGAGCTTGTTGCATTTATTTTTAACTAATGACGTGTAACTACCATGGAAGGTTTGTAATGGACTCGGTCAAGTCAGTTTGTACCTGTTACTCTTTATATCTTCTTGGAAGTACTTGTACTAATTATTCTTGAAAAAAGATACTGTTGTCAAAACTCCATCACTGTCTTAGGTGAACCATTTATGATAACGTCCGAATCTGCATTCAGGTGCAGCATTTATAATAAAGGGATGGTAATTAGATTTCCTTGTTCTTCCAGCTTTCCTTTGCTTCATAAAGAAAATTCCTGTGTGTCCTGTCCTCCCCCCTCTGACTTTGTACTTGGTATTTAACTTTGATTCAAGTTATTCCTGTTGGACAGAGTATTAACTATCATTTCTTAACAAGATAAAATGCGTTGTTGCAGTTTTAATGTTGGAAATTTCAAGCCTTGGAGCTCCTGTGCCGTGGGTACAGCAGGAGAGCATTCCAACAGCTTTTTATTTCTTTCTATTTAATTTGTTTTGATGGCTCCAGATCCTGCTGCTCTAACTTGGGAGGTGCAGAGAGCAGCTCATTTTAAAGGGTGTTTACCCTTTCCTAAACTTAGGTCAGTGCCAGCCAGGTGAATGTTTTCTTTTTCTCTTTTGCAATTTAATAACTTTTTTTTTTCTCATGGTTTAAAAATGCCACTAATAAAATTTTTCTAAAGCTAGACAAGTAGGATAATTCCTCCTCTGGTCTCTAAGTAAGACAGAGGAGTATCTGGCAGAGGGACATATTTTATTATTAAAAAACATTAAAACTATTTGATCACACAGCCAAAAAGGACATTAATGATTTAAAATAGGTGCAACCAATTAAAACTGTCCCTATATAAATAATGTTACTTACAGCTGTACAACGTGTGTTTTGTGCTGCCAAAGTTAGAACTTAGTATTAGAAAGAAAATATCACAATAAGTAGTTGCTTTTTCCTTTAACTTCAATACCATCACTTGTGATATCCTTTAAAAAGTGGGGGAAAAAAAATTTCAATAGCAGGATAATTTTTATGCAACTTTGTTTTTTTTAGACTGAGAATTTATTTCCTGTAGACCTGGTTGTAGAAATGCAGATGGCTATATACTATTATAATTTTCTAGTTTTGAAATGTAGTAGTATTATTTATTTATATTTTTATTGAAAACAGGTTATTCAGATAATCTTGATTAAACTTGAGGTTATCTTAGTTGTTTGTTTTTGTCACTAGTAACCTCCTCCTGGCTTTCGAACCTGTCGCCCTTTCCAGCCTGAGACTGACTGCTCCAAGTTTCCTTCCCTCTATTTTTAAAAGCAGGTTGTTGCTCCCTCCTCGCCTCTAACCTATTGGCAGGTTCAGAAAACAGGAATGTAGTTGAACATTGTGTGTGTGTAAATATATAAACAAAAAATGTCCGTGGGGATAAGTGTATCCACACACATAGATACGTGCATATATATCTGTCCATGTTGTTTTTTTAGGGTTTTAAGTAGTTTAAATTGTTTAAGATGCCCGGTTGATCAAAGAGGAAATTTCAAAATGTCTTTTATTACAAGCAGGGACAGTAATTACATTTCTTTTTAGGACACTGCTTCAGCAAAGTACGTAACAGCTGCTCATGCCCACCCCATTATTATTGCAGGCTCCTTCTGGTGATGTGGATCTCTCTGACCAGGAGGACTCACTGGGGTGGAACATTTTGAAGGACATGCTATAATTAAAATATTGTGATGTGGCATTATTGCATAACCCAAGGACATGCCATTGTCACCTACCCAGGGTGTTGCAAGAACAAGATTTGTGAGTTTTATTCTAGCTGAGATTTTCCAGCGATTAACCACCCCTCCCTTCTAAACTTCCAGCTCCTTGAAACTGAAAGATAAATTTTAATGCAACTGTTTGTTAATTAGGAGGAAATGGGGGCGAGAGGAGTGGGCTGGGAGGGCAGTGTGAGTGTGAGGTGTGGAGCCACGGGAAGTGTGTGTGTGTGTGTGTGTGTGTCCGTGTGCATCCGAGTGTGCGAGAGGAAGCGCAGAAACAGAGATTAAGTGAGTCGCTTAGGCAGCGTGGGTAAGAAATAAAAATCCTTGTACCTGCTAAGTTAATAAATCAATGTCTTAATACACTTTAATTGACTAGAAAATGATCTATGATCCGGTTTTCTGCTAAATTTCCAGAAGCTGGAGAAATTAATAAATTAAAGCTGGAGCACCTTATTTTCATACAAGCTTTTCGGATGAACCCGACACGACTCTAGGAAGCAGAGCTGGCAGAGCAAACACAGCAATTTTAAGCAATTCAGCTTTTTTGTCGTACTTCAATATATTAAATCCCTGAATAAAAAAAAAAAATAAAAGGTGCTGAAAACCCTTTGCACCAACAGGAGTTCATTACTGTAAAAACTTGCAATAGTCAGATTTTCTCTCAGACTGAAATATTCCCCTCTCCTCTTGAAACTTTCTGCTGAAAGCTGAGACTGGTGCCGTGAGTGCACCTGCTGGAGTAACCCCGGCTGCTGGGACAGCTGGGAACTGAGCACCTCAGACTTACTCCTTCATATGAACAGGCTTTATTTAAAGAAATGCTCTAAAGCAATGTACTCACCGGGCACTGCGGTGTCCGAGAGCTGCCGGGCGGGCGCTGAGCTGGAGCTGTCACTGCTGGGAGAGCAGTACCTGTTCTCTGCCTGAGCCCTGAGTGAAACTGCAGGAGGCTGTTCCAGGGGAGGGACCTGAGCGTGTAGGAGTTGAGCCCTCGGGGTGTAGAGATGCACCTGATATTACTCCAGCCTGCAGCTACGATTCATTTGTTTGCGTCCACCGCTCTCATTGAGCATTACCTCAGCATCTCGGCTATCGAAGAGAGCTCCCGTCGCTCTGTGCCCTCCAACAACCAAGTTTTGCTCTCAGCTCTGGTGGCTGCTCCTCTGGGAGGCACTTTGCAATGTGGGGTCAGAAATGGCTTAGTTAACACTGAGGGTATTTAAGTTTTGTACAAGTAACTTGTGGGCAACAGAGCTGGCTGTCCGCAGGGGGTAGCAAAGCTTAAAAAGATAATTTTACTCATTTATTAGAAACTGACTTTTTTATTGAATGCCTTTGTAGCTTTAATATTCTTGCTTTTTTTTTTTCCCTTCCTCTCTTCATTTTTATTTAAATTTTTGTCCTTCATGAGTCTCCTTTCTGAAGGCGGGACTGAACTAACTCCAAGCTTGCTTGCCACAGGAACCTGCCAAAGCTTGTCTATATTCGACAGCCAAATGTACAGGTCCTGGAAAGGGAAAGGAGTCACTGCAGGAAGGATTGATTGTCATGTCTGTGTGTTTGCTCAGGACCTGCGAAATCCAGCAGTGAAATGGGAAAGTCAACTGATCACCCACTGATAAGTGCTGGGACTGGCTTTTAGTTGTGTTTTTAGTTAGAGTTTGTAAATGACAAATTTCTTAGTGCATGTGCCAGTCACCTGGTGACATGGCTGAGCTGTTCAGTGAAATGTTTTCCTCTCACATACAGGCTGGCAAAATGTTTTGATACTTGTAGCTCTGTCTAAAAACCACTCCTGTTAATGCATAAGCAAAGGGGCTTTTGGCTACTGATTCCAGTGTTACAGAGATGTTAAAACTTCTATTCAAAACTGAGCATGAGAACCCTCTTGTTTCATCCACTCTTGTATGGATTAGACAGCTGCAGATTACTGAATCTTTTAAATACAGATGTATGATGGACTTCATAGTTGGCAAAAGTAAGATTCTTTGAATGAAAATTATTAAGGAATTTTTATTAAATTATTGTCACTACAAAACCTGTTTAGACAGTGTATAAAAGTTGTTCCAAAATCAGTCTTTAAAGCAGTGTCTTAAAAATAATTTAAAAGGTGTTGCCTTTGGTTTGGTGGAATTATTTACGGACATCTACTTCCCTGTGTGGGTATGCAGGTCACTATGCTTCCTCTTGCTGGGCTGGTGTAACTTTCTGGAAAAAAAATTCAAATGATAAGCAATCACTAATTTTAAGGTAGAAGAGTGGCTCTTCTGATATGTTTTATTTTTTCCCTTAATTATATTTCTATTATTATGTTTCTATAATGCAGCATAGCAGTGTAAAAGGTGTAATATTACTGTCACATTACTCTCTAGTTGTTTGTAAATCCTTTGTTTTAAGATGGAATAAATTCTTCCATTTAGTTGTAAAATATTTTGAAGAAAATTTGTGCATTAGAAATTTCTGCCTGTAGAGACAGACCTTTCAGTGTCTGCATTCAGAAACACCTCTGGAAGAAAATTGCAGTTTGCAATTTGTGGCATCTAGAGGAAGCTGTTGGACTCCTTCAGTGTAGCTGACTGAAGTGGGATAACAGACAGTCAGAACTGGAACTTTGATTTTATTTTTCCTCCTTCTCCCCATTGCCTGTCCTTGTATTTGGAGTAGAAATGTGATGTCCAGTTGCTGCACTGACCCACGGAAAATGTTTCAAACCCAGCTGCTTCCTGGAAGCTGCTGTTCTCAGTCAGGTCAGCTGAAATCAGCTGCAAGCAAAGTAGAACTGGAAGAAAAAGAACAGCTCATGTAAATTCTCCAAGCTTGGGGCTTGGATGATGTTAAAAATCCAGATCCGGGGAGAAGATTCATTGGTGGACCACAGAACAGGACCCTGAGAACTCCTGTTTGTGCAGACTTGTAGAAATGCTAAATCATGATTGCAGTGCTGTTGTTTCCATGCTTATTTTTAACTCTTATCACATCCTGTAGCCCCAGTCTCCTGTGGGTAGCACCTTTTTCATTTACCTGAGCTCGAGTCAGATTAATTAAGAGCACCAGGACTGACATAATAAAATTTGGATTTATTGATACATTTCTGCCAGGTTGCCTTTTTTTTTTGTTTTTAGATGTGGTTATTTTTGTATCTCTGTGGGGTTGAAGCTTTTATCTTCTTTGGTGTAGAATATACTTCTTTATTGTAGGTTCCTTTGTAAAATTCAGTATTAAATAAGTGTTGTTTAGCTGTAGCTGAATTTATGGATTTAATTACTGTAGCAAAATCCTGTCATTCTATAAATGTTACAAACTTCCTTGTGTCTGCTTTTACATTACTTTTTTTGGCTCAGCTTTAGCACTAAATAGAAAACAAAATATCAGTTGCAGAAACTCTGCATCCAAATGGGGTAAAGTTACCCTGTTCTGGATACGCTGCCTGTCTCATTTCTGTTTTCCTCTTGCAGTTCAGAATTCCAGTCCCTGGATGTGTCAGTTTGTGCCAGGTGTTGCTCCAGTCAGGTATCACCTCCGTGTTAATCAGAGACTTCTTGCCCTTCTGCTCTGATGCCAGGAGTGGCCCTGCTGGTTGCACTCAGGGCTCCAGTGCTGCTCCCAGGGGATGGACACTGGTTCTCCATCACCAGCAGTTTTTCCCAGGTCTTTGCAGAGATGCCTTACCAATCTGTGAGCTCTTTAGTTATTCCAGGAGAGCAGAATGATCCTAGGTAATTGTGGGTAGGGATGGACACGGAGCTCTGGTGAAGCTTAGCTTCCCCTATACAGGAAGTGCCTTGGAGCTGCAATGTTCGCCCGTGTCACCTTAGCTGTGTCTGGATATGTGGCTTTGAGCTCAGAAAGTCCTTTTTTTCTTTCTAGGATCACTTGAGCTGAAGTTATCGAGGGATTTGGCTCTCTGCATCAGCATGTTTGGGCTGGGTTATTCCCCACCATTCCCAGAAGGGGGCAAATGGATGTGAATATAATTGCTGTAACTCACATCGTGCCCCAAAATGCTACGTGATTCTCATACAATATTCTCATAATTATTTTTTTCTATCCCATATGAATAGTTATTAGTCTTAATGCTTTTTGAATAACACCTTTGAAATGTGCCTTTGTTTTTCACAACAATCCAGTCCCTGACTGCAGAGATACGTCTGGGCAGATTACTGTGCTGCTGTTTGGGAGCCACTTGTTCAGGATTACTGGGGCAAATTACTGGTATGGGAAAAGAATAAAAGCTCAGCAGTTAATAGCAACTGCAGATCCCATTTTTAGATATTTATTGTGGCCTGTGCTGTTTGGTCTGGAACTAGCATGATCTTTCCTTGGGTTCCCTTCAGCAGTGGAACATCTCGGGGGGAGTGGGAAACAGCAGGGAATTGG
>NW_008239785.1:803271-815931 GCF_000691975.1 Corvus brachyrhynchos | reverse complement strand
ACTGTAGGCAAAGGGATGAACTGTTTATAAGGGAGGGTTTTTACTTGTGACTCTTTTCCCTGTCAGTCATTCTCACAGGGATGCAAAATGCACTTTCAGCTTCTGCTTGAAGCTCTGGTTACAATTCTCTTTCCACTTGTATCCTTTTAAAAGCGATTTTCATGCTGAATATTTTTTCCTTTTCTGCTTTTAGTTTCAAAACTTACACCAGAAATTCTGAGCCAGTTCTCTTGCCTCTGTGAAGTTTTGCTGATAGAATCCAGCAGTAGGACCTGAATTGTGTCATGTGCAGTTCCAGGATATACAAACTCACTTTTCTTTGAGCCATACCTGGCGTGGGGCTGCTGTGATGCTGCTCTCACTAGACAGCAGGGAGGCATGGAACAAATACTCCCAGACTCAACATACTTTTAGATTTCAGTTTAATAAATAGCTTTATTTTCTGAAACGTGTCAAATTTTATAAGTATATATATGATTAATATATGTTGTTTACTATTTAAATAAATTTTTAAAGTGGGGAGTAGAAGCCAGCAAATACAACCTGATGTTTTGTTTTATTTCATTGAACAATACTGATGCTGCAGTTCATGAGCTGCAGCTTGGCTGTTACGGTTTTGCATTCAAAGTTACATGTCACCATTTAGCTGTAAAATTTCAGTTGTTATTAGAAGGGATCATGCAGCATAATTTGCATGTGGGAGAAACTTTTCTAGCAAAATAGCCAGAAGTCAACTAAAATCTCTTGATCTGATGATGGATTTGTGTGCAATTCTGCATTTGGAATTGCAGCACCCCAAAATGAAATATTCCTTACTCTACAGTGTATGCTAGAACCAAAAACTTACATTTCAGTGTGGTTTCAGTATGATTTCACAGCTTTTGTTTGGTGCTGTATTTGTGGTTTTGTAGGCTTCAGACTATTATTTTTAGGGTTTTTTTTTATTTAATTGGGTGGGGACAAATACTAAACAAACAAGAGAATCCCAGTTTACTTGAATTTCTGGTTTGCTCGTGAAAGGACGTTATTAAAATTTCTCGTGATGACAGCACAGTATAAACTTTCTAGCTAATAAGGTGTGTCATGTAGAGGAACATGAACCTTCCTGGGCGTTCTTAACGTGTTGGTGGTGAGCTGAAGAATGTTCTGGTGTTGCTCTCAAGGACTTACTGAGCACTGAATAGTCCCAGCTGTGTCTGCTGCGAGGCCACAGGGGCCTGGGCTGTCTCTGCTGGAAGCCAGGGACAATCTCTCAAATGCAATCCATGTTAGTGTTTCACCAAGAGAACTTCCTTATGGGGTCCTCTTCCTGCTATAAAATCGAGTGTGTGTAAAATTAAGGTTGAAAACATTTGCATCACCGAAGAGCAAGAGAAGGAAGCCAGGGAAAGCAGATTGGAAGAGCCCTGTGGTTACACTTGCAGTGAATATGTGCTTATTTTGGGAGGATTCCAGCCAGGAAGACGTTACTTTTAATCTTCCTGCTCTCTTAAATACCCTTACCCATTCACAGGGAATAAATTGGAATACTCCAACAATCCCTTGCTCCTTTTTAAACAGTGGCAACAATGAAAGCAGCATTTGAACAGAGGGAAGTAATGCTGATGGGATCCAGGGATAATGGGAAATTCAGGAGTCTGGTACTGGTGGGTCGGTACAATTGATCTGAACCTGGAATTTGATTTTTTTTAGTCTCAGTATAAATGAAAAGTAGAAGTAAAGAGTGAGAAATACCTATTTGTGCAGAATTCTTCTGTTCATGAGTTACCTTCAGAATAAGAGGAGCATCAAAAACCTGTAAGAAGCAAATAGGGAGTGTTGAAGGTCTGTTAGTGAGGGGCCTGAGGCACATTTGAGAGGGGACTTGGCAGGCTACGATATTGTGGGATTCCATGACAAAATCATGATGCTTTTTACCTTTTCAGAGAGGTCAGACACAACTCTACCAGTATGCAAAAAGAGGCTGGCTTAGGGACATATTTGTGAGCTATTTCTGCTGAATGGTAAGCTCATGGTTGAAATAGGAAACACTGGTTCTCTCAGTTGGTGTTTGCTTTCTGTTTTAAAGATATCCCATTGTCAAGTGTATTTTTGGTGAAAAGTTTATGAAATGAAGTCTCTGGTGCTGTCAGATGGTTTCAAATAGACTCAACCAGTCTCAATAGCAGATGCTACAGCTTTGAAGGAAAGTCTGTGTACACATGACTGCTGTGTCTGTGATTTTAAAATTCCCTCAGCTTCTGGTGCAAATATCTTGTTGATTTTCTATTGTTAATTTTTTCTTGTTAATTTGGTTAGAATGGATATGTGCTCTGGGGCAGTACCCAATTGTCTGTGCTCCTGGTACAGAGAAGACTTGATCATGTGCTGTTACGGAGAAAAGATTGGATTCCTGCGTATTTTGTCTTTTTATCTGAGAGTAGAGGGGATGGTGCTTACTGATATTATATATAACTAAATATACTTAAAAAAACCCCCCAGAGTCTCCTTATTCTACACAGTGGACAGAAGGGTTATTTTTGCTTGTCCAATCTCACTGTGCTGTTTATGAAAAAAAACAAAAGTGAACCCAATACTGCTTCCCAGAGCATTTTAGAAGGAGGTTTAACTTAGACCAGGATTTGAATAGTCTTATGGAAATCTATTATGCAGCTTCTTAAACTTGTTTACATTCTCTATTTTTAAGGAGTACCTTCTGTGATTTCATATTCCAGAGTAAGTTGTTTGTTACAGATTTGCAGGTGCCAGGAGTTGGAGGAGAGGGACAATGCATCACGAAGTCAGGCTTCTGTAGTGTGTTGGTGTGTTCTGTAGTGGTGGTAAATTGTGAGGCTTTTGGCAAAATTCCAGGTGCTTTTCATCAGAGATACAGGAAGAAGTAAAAAAAAAAAAAAGATCTGCCTGTCTTAGGTGGACTCTTTAGAAAATCGAGAACACCCAAACCTGAAAGGCTGGTTGTGGAGGAATTCCTTCTCTCTAACACGCAGGTGAACTTTAAAAATGATGTATGGTCTTGAAAAGAGCCTTTTAAAAAGTTATAATGCCTATGTCACCGTAATAGTTTTCAAATTAGCAAGGAAGCTTTATAAATAGTGCAGATTTATTTTTTTTTCACTAGCCAGCAGGTATGAGCAAGAAGAAATGC
Organism: Corvus brachyrhynchos; assembly: GCF_000691975.1. Lineage (NCBI taxonomy): Eukaryota > Metazoa > Chordata > Aves > Passeriformes > Corvidae > Corvus > Corvus brachyrhynchos. The sequence continues at coordinate 812,786 of NW_008239785.1, read as the reverse complement.
CGTGTCTGGAGCTGCAGCAGGAAAGGTCCCTCCCCCAGCACCACTGGGAGATGGGGTAAACACTGAGCAGGGAATAAATGACAATGAATCGCTTCTGGCTTTTTCACCATGGGGTTTTATCTTGGTATTGCACAACTTTAGCCTTAAGGCTGGGCTTTCTTGGGTGATACTTCTTTTCTGACATGCAGTGTTATGAGTTTACAGAGTTTTTATACTCCTTTGGAGTAAGTAATTCGTTTGCTCAGTAGGATTTCTATCCACAAGCCTGTTCCTTCATGTCTTTAACTGCAGTTAGCTGTTGGTTCAGTCAGAGGCAGAGCTCTGTCAGCTGTACACCTGTGTGAAGGTCTCTGCTCTAGCCTTGGGTGTCAGTGGGTCCCCAGAACATGGAGTGCTCTGTGTTTCAGAACTGTCCCGGGTCAGCAGCTGCTCTGAGTGTAGCCAGGCAGGGGGCTTTGAGCTTTTAGGGCTGTGTTACGTAAGGATGTTGGGATGGACTGGCTGGAATCCAGATCTGTCTGCTTCCTGCTTGGCTCCTCGCCACACTCAGAGCTCACACTCCTGTCAGCGCCGTGGCACTGGTGCAAGGCTGCCTTTAGCCCTTTGCAGAGGGCCCTGGCAACCAGAGCCAGTGTCCAGCTCTTCAGCACTGCGTTTGAGAAACGTGACTGCTATCAAACAGTGAGCTTTTGTGGCAACATCCAGCTTAACCCACCAACCCTTCTCCCTGTCTGACAGCCAGCCTTTGCATTCCATGTTTTCCACCCTCAGCAGCCAGGCAGACAACAACCTCCTCTGCTGCCCTGCCGTGATTCATCGCTGGAGCAGGTCTGTCCTGTGGGCTGGCTGAGATAGCTCCATGGAAAAACTACCACGTGACCATATAATTAAAGACTCTCTTAATTCGTTACGTAGTGAGAGACTGAAGTGAGATTGCAGCCAGACAGACGCAGCCCTTCGCAGTCACGGGGCACAGAGTGCTGGTCGGGTTTGTGGAGGTGGGCTCAGCCGTGCGTGGGCTCAGCACTGGGGGCAACAGGAAGGTTCCAGCAGCTTCAGAGTCCTCACATCCCTTCTGGGCGTGCAGGAGCTGTGGTACCCTTCCCTCTTCCCTGGCAAACTTGTAATGAGGTCAGCCCCGGGGGCAGGAATGGCAGAGGAGAGGTCACCCGTGGGCAGTTTTGAGGCACTTGCCCTTGGGGATGGGATGTCGGAGCATCTCACAGGAGCACAGAGAACTTTTCCACAGCCAAAGCAGCACACACATTTTGTGATCCCCACTGGAGAATTTATCCTCTCAGCCCTTTAAAGGCCAATTCTGGAGTCAACAAACTATATAGAGAACGAGAACAATTCAGAGATGTTTGGCAACATTTTAAACAAGTACTTATTTCTGGTAATGGGCCTAACCTGAACTTTCTGGTGTTTGCATCTGTGTTGAGACAGTAAATATCAGTACAAGAGCCATAACGAAGTTCCAATTAGGACCTGCCTCTTTCCAGAGGCTGGGGTGCCATGTAGGAGTGAGTGGTCTCAAACCTGATGTTCTGTACACGGAGGAGCCAGAGTTGTATTTTTAGGAAACAACACACTGCAGATGTCTGCACTAGTTATTTTAAGCCTGAGGCTCACAAAGAGGCTGAATGTTGTGCACTGAGTTAATTTTCATTGACGAAAAATTTGAAGAACAAAATTACTATATTCTTTGTGTTGAATACATAACTGTGTTTAAACTTCATCATTCATTAATTGTAGCGTTTGTAGCTGCTCCTACTGTGACATTGTGCACAATGCACCCTTCAGGAATAGCAAACGTCCACTTTGTAGTACTTTTTCTTACGTAATTCTAAATTAGAAGGATTTGCGATATTTTTTTTATGGATTGGAACAGCTTCTCTGCCTAAACAGTCCTTATAAAAACATAGTGCTTGTCTAAGATAACATTGACGTAATCTCTTTTAAGTTAAATATTTTAGTTTTAAACTAAATTTAGAGAATTCTTACTTAACCTCATATCCAATGAAAATCTCTTTTAAATTAAATAAGGTTGACTTGACATTTTGCAATTTTCTTGTGGAGACAAGGCCTAGGGCTGAGGAACAGGTTTTTGTTGTTTGCTTGACTGCTGTATTTGTATATTTTATATGATAAATATTGCACTAAATAAAAAAAATTACTATATGGAGTTAAAGTGACAAAAGGCTCTGGATGGCACAGGTTATAGTCGAGGTTGGTGTAAAGTATGTTTTTAAAGGACCAGTAGAAGGGATCTTTCATTTAAATACATGGAATCTTTCAGTATCCAATGTCTTCCACAAGCTCCTTCACCAGACTTTTATTGTCTCTCACCTGCCCTGAGCACCTGACTGTGTAAAATCTGTGTTTAAAAAGCAAAATATCTGTGCAACCTGTTTCCAGCATGAGGAAAAAAAAAACCAACCCAACCCTGTTGTTTGTAATGCCAGAAGTTGTTTCTTTATTTTCCAAGGCTTGAGCACAGGGCTGTGCTGCAACTGCAGTGACACTCTTGGGCATGGCAGGGTGGGGTGAAGCAGGTGCTTATTGATACCTTCAGGCTACAGGTAAAGGTGACTGTGTTTTCTTGAGCATTCACAGGCCTGCACAGGTGGATTTTGTTTAAATAATCAGCTTGAGAGTGGACACTATTTATCCTCTGGTTTTGCTGGCACACTTTTTAAACAACTGGAGATCTATGAAGTAAAGATGTGAAGAACTGCAAACTGGAGATCTGTAAAGAAATGGAAACTTGTAAAATTAAAGCTAAACTTTTAAAGTTAAAGCTGTAAAGTTAAGGAACAGTTCAGATCTTCTTGCTGCAACTTCCAGCCTCCTACTTTTCAATAAAAAAGGCATGTTCATAATTTCAAAAATCAAAGAATTTTGTCTCCGTCCTACCAAACTTAAATAAGTTTCTTCTGGAGGATTTTTGTTCTAAAGTTTTTGGATTTTTAAATCTGTGATTTTTTTGGGTAAAGTGACTTTAGGTTAAGGTTTGACGCAGTGTTGGAGGAACCTCTAGAGCAAGAAATTAAGTTAAACCAGGAATTTTGGGTAGTGTTTCTTCTGGGTTTTTATAACTCTTAAATACCAACGAGAACCTGCTTTTTTGAACATGCAAACCACTTGTCAGGAGCAGTTTTTATTCAGCATTTCCCATAGCCCATGGTTCACCAGTAAATACTCAACCAGTGATAGCACAAAACTTTACCAGATGATGCCTAGATCGGTATTTCTCTTGTTCTTGTGTTTCTAATGACTCGTGCTGCACACCTCGCCTTGTTTCCCGTGCTTGTCCCACCTTCCCAATGCCCACTGTTGGTCCCTTCCTTTCCTGTGTCTCCACACTTTGCAGTCACACAGAGCAATGCTGTGAGTCCCAGATGTAGGAAAAGGACACCAGAGAGGTGTGAGAGCTCGAGCTGCCCTGGCCAACAGCCCCTGGAGCATCACCACTGTCCCTGACCCTGACACACTGGGTGCCTTTTGGTGGCGTGCCCAGCATTTGGGACATTAAACTGCAAAACCACCTTTTTTCTTTCATGGAGACAATCCAAATGTGAGGAGCTGCTGGAGGATCCTCCTTCCCCCTTTCCCTCACTGCACAGAGGTGGGAGTGCGCTCGCAGCTGTCGGAAGGAGCTGGAGTGATCACCTGCACTGAGGGGAATGTGATGCACCTTTGCAAAATTGCCTTTGGCGCCTGCTTGAGTGTTCCTGTAGAACCAGCAAATTCCATTTTTCTCATCAGTTGATGCGGCAGTTTTCAAAACAAGCTAGGCAGCATTTTTAAATACTTTCATTGCAGTTTCTTTAGGAACTGGGAAATGTCCAAAAATACAGCAGGCAGGGATGGATCGCTGTTCCAGAATAGGAATTGCGCTGTTTCCCATGTAGTGTTTATGCTTCTGTTAGCCAGATCTCGTCCATCCCTGTATCTACTGCTTAATTTTCTTTAGCAGCTTAAAATGAATTTAAGCAGCCTTTTAACACTTCACTTCTCCAGTCAAGGTGTCTATCTTTTTGTTTAAAGCAGCAGTACACAGTGATGAACAGCACATGGAAGTTTTAATTATTTTGTGATTATATCCACTCAAGGATATCCAGGCACAGATTGCTAATAAAATACAGCTCAGTGATCCCATTTCTTTTTAATGGGATCACCTTGGGACAAGTATTTTCTAAGGAAAAAAGATGCATTTGATAAATTTGATACAAGAAAAAAAAAACAAGAGAGAAATTGTGGGTTTTTTTTTAGAGGCTGTTGTTTCTGCAGACATTATTCATCTAATAAAGTTGTGCCATCTAGAGAGAGATGTATTCAGATTTGCTGTCTGGATGTGCAGATACCAAATGAAGGCCCTCTGGGGAGCCCTGCATTCATATTTCTTAAACTGTGGCAATGTGTTACTAGCACGGTGTAAAAAAATTATCCTTTCAGGTTTTAGAAGCTCTGTTATCTGTAGAGAAATGTTATTGACTCCTGCATGTAGTGACAGGACAAGGGGGAATGGATTTTAACTAAAAGAGTGTAGGTTTAGGTCAGATATCAGGAAGAAGTTCTTCCCTGTGAGGCTGGTGAGGCCCTGGCCCAGGTTGCCCAGAGAAGCTGTGCCTGCCCCATCCCTGGAAGTGTCCAAGGCCAGGGCCAGAATGAGGATTTGAGCAACCTGGTCTGGAAGGTGTCCCTGCCCATGGCAGGGGGGTGGAACGAGATGGTCTTGAAGGTGCTAATTGTTGCTGTTGTGGATGTTTCTGCTGTAACAGTGGTTCCTGTCATGCTGAAGGCGCTGACGTACGATGAGAAGAGGGGGGCGTGCAGCGTGGGCTCCAACGTCAGGGACGCGGCGTGTTACGTGTGCTGGGCCTTCGCTCGCGCCTACGAGCCCGCCGAGCTCATCCCCTTCATCAACCCCATCTCAAGGTGAGCTGTGCCAGTAGGAAACTGATATACACTGACAGGTCGTTTTCCTAAATCTGTTACAACTTAACGTGTGTGCTAACAGGTATGCTGAAAAATAAAGAATTGCATATGAGTGGGATGGCGGTGACATAAAGATATCTAAGTGTTTCTGTATCAGGTGCAATGATTTCATTTCCCTCTGTTCATCTGTAATAGGAAAACCAAAGGAAAATCCATAGAAATTCACTGTAAGTGGGATAAGAGAAATCAGTGGAGGCTTTAGCAGGGTGTTATCTTTTGTCTGCTTGATCCACCTTCTCTGTGGGGAGCTCAGTGACACCAGCTCAGGGAGTTTAAGAAGATTTGGAACCTTAGTTCAGTAGAGGTAGAAATAACAAACTGAGGAGTTGTTTTATGGAGTCATAAAGAGCTGGAAGTACTAGGAGAAAACTTAAGGAAGAGGTTGTTTCTTACTTTTTTCAGGTGGGTCTTGTTCTTAACCATCCAAGATTTCTGGGACTTTGTCAGATGGGTGTTGTGCAAAGAATAAAATATATTTTTATTGACCAGCTTACAGCTTGCAAATTGAGCAGGTTAAGTCTGAAAGAATAAAATACACTTCAGCTCTACTTCCATACAAACTATAATTTTCCTTTTGAAGTGCTCCAATTCAAAGATTATTTTGAATAAAAAAATAAAGCCATTTCAGTTTCTGAAATGGGTCAGAACTTTATGTGGCGATACTGAATTCTTAGTAACACAGCACTTTTGAATAGTGGGGGTTTTATTATTCCTAAGAAGATGTTTGAGTTAAAATTAACAAATACATGAGAGAACTTTTCCTCTTTTGATACCTTGTGGTTTTATAGAGCAAAGCAGAGTCCAGGATCTCACTCAGCAGTGAATGGAAGTGCCTGGTGTAGATCTTTTTCAATCTGTGGTTTCTGTTTCAAAAGACTTTCAAAAGTAAAATCTTTAAGAGATTTCCAAATCTGTGGTACTGCAACGGTGGACCAGAAGTTGCTGCAACTTTTCACTTAATACTGTCAATATCATTGCAGATACAAACTGGTTTTACCTTTTTTCTTTCATCTTGTGTTTTCCTGCCTCCGTGGCTGTGGGATTCTCTCTCTATTGTTTGGTCTTTTTGTTGGCCACACGCTGGCTGACATTTCGAGGTGTCTTAATGGGTGACTTGCACTGCAAACACACAGGTGGCTTCTAACAGTTTCTTGGCACACTTTTAGTACAACCATTGATAGCAGCAACTCAGGCAACTTTATCTCCATCGGAAGGGTTTTGATCAGTGGTCACTTAGTATTTTCTTTTTCAAAAAAAATAAAAAGAAGTTTGGACTATACAGTGATCTGTGGTTCTGGATATCTGCCTTAATTTTTAGGGACTTCCTTGCTTCTTGATTGCTGACAGAACTATTTCAAGCTCATCCAAAAAGCCTAGTTTGCTAACACTGGGCTACCTACTGAGCTCAGCAGGTTCCCAAAGAATATATGACTGTTTCTTTCTTCTTTAGAAACAGTAGTTAAAGTTCTTTGACACAATCTGTAAATTAATCTATTTTTATTCCTTGACCACAGTGTCCTGGCTGGTCTCTGCTGTTTTTCACCCCTGTAGCTTCACTTTTCAGTGCTGGTCCTTCAATGCAGGATCATCCAACAGGTCTCTGTCCAGTGGTACTTGCTCCTGCCGTTTTTTGAGACCTTGATAAAACCTTCCTTTCTAAGAACCTGCTGTTCAACTTCTTTTCCTTCCATTTTTAACACAGTGAGCAGACAAATTCTGAGACATCTTAGCCTTGTTTCTCTCATGAAGCTGTTTCATGGTGTTTTGATGCTGTTTCATCTCCAATGGCATGGATAGTAAAGGAGAAGAGTCTGGTAACTCTAAGCTGTGCTAGAATGTGATGCCATCCACTGTTTCAGGATAACTTTTGGAAAGAGAATGTGGAGCTCCAGAATAGCCCTGCTTCACTTTGGCATGCTAGCAACAGTGACATTTGCCACAGTAAGGGCATATTCAATTCACTTCTAGCTGAGTTCATGGTAAATTATTTGTAGTATGAAATTCTTACCTGAGGGTACCTAAAGGTGTACTTGCACAGTGAAATAATGCCGTGAGTACAATCTTGTATTCCTGTTTTTAATCTAACCAGCACTAATGGTAGCACTGAAGGCATGCTGACACCTGTGACCAGACTGGTAACAAATGGCCCTGGCAGGCTGGTAGCAGCTCTGCAGAGTTACATTTATGTTCTCACTGCCAGAAAATCTTCAGTCTTGGTATGGCCAGACTCATCCTGAAGTCTGGTTCAAATCTGGTGATTTTTCTAGATTCGGTCAGCAGCTTGATGAAAATAAAACCTCTGCTTCCATCCTCTGAGTTGAAAAAGTTTAAAGGTTTCTTTTAAGGTCAGGCAAGCTTGTTGCTTGTGAAAAGCCCACTTGTGAGTGTTCAAGCCTTCTCTTGATCAGAATTCTGATCTGATCTGTTTGTCAGAACTTTTCTCCTGCTCGTGATGCTTTGAGCAATATATTTCATAAATCATTTACTCCTTTCACCCTGCCATACTGCAGTGTTGTTCTCCATAGGCTTGAGGCAGGCTTACCCTTGTGATTTTTCAGGGTTTGTGGTATTTTGTTTTACTGTCACAAAGCCATTGGTGGGACCTCTGGAACAGGTGCTTAGAACAGCAGGTTGTGTTTCTGAAGAAGTTCATGTCCTTTAGCTACCAGCCTCTTCTGGAAACAAATTCTTTTCAGGAAAGTGTCAAGTGACAGTAATTGAGATCCCTCTGCCTGTGGTAGCAATACCAATGAGTGCTGTGGCTGTGCCACCTCTGACAACTTCAGTTGTTGGGAATAAATTGGTGGGATGTAGAGAAACACGGGGTGGAAGCTGAAAATTGCTAATGAACAGCTGTAAGGTGTTATGGTTTGTAATATCTTAGTTTTCCAACAAAGCTGCAAGCTATTTTAGCAAGTATTAATGCTATATAAGGCTTTACTTAAAAATCTTTGTAGTTATAGTGGCCATTCCTTTTCTAAATCAACTCTTGAAGGTAGAATTGCCACTCCAAAGAAAAATGGTGAAAACAAAAATTCAAATAAAGTATGACACACAGTTTCACCTATTGTGTCAGCAAGCCGATAATTACATATGGCTTTTTTTTAAATCTAGCCTTAGGTGTGTCACTGTTTTACTTAAGGAAGAGTCATACTTCTAGCCACAAGCAAATTGTTGCTACCCTTAAAAAATGCAGCACTCAGCATCTTGAAACAAAGTGCATAATATCCATTGTGAGCTGAATTACACAGCAAAAACATCTGCCTGGATAAGGATACACACTGTTACAGAAAAATTGTAAACACCTTCCAAAACGGTAGTGAGTGATTGCAGTCCTGAACTGCTGGCTTCACTTAGTGCTGGGAATTGCACAAGGTTTATCCTGCACTTAGTGTTTAGCTGCTGGAGGCACATGGGACCCACTTAGGTACCCAAATACATGAACTGGGTCCTGCCCTACATCCCCTTAACAGCAGTTAAGGTGTTAAAGCAGAGGGTGATTTGTGGGGGATTCTTTTTTCCTTTTCTTGTATCATTATGTAATTGAAAGATGTGTTTTTAGCACATAAGGAACATAAATATTTCACTTTGGACCAGTGAAAAATCACTTTAAACTGCATAAAGTCAGATTTTTTTTTTAGTAAAATTTCTGACAGTGTTTTGAAATAAATCCTTCTCTCCATCATTCACTGTCAGCTGATTCTTCCCTGTTTTCTTATGAATGTTCTGTTCAGTGATGAAATTGGCAGAATATTGAAGTTGCAAACAGATTGCTGTAGAACCTAGATCAGCCCTTCTCCTTCCTGACCTTGCCACTCTTCTAAAAAAACAAAAAGAAAGCAAAAATATGGAGAACACTTATTGGAAATACATGTCCAAGAGTATTTCTAATAGTACTTGCTTGTATTTTTCCATGTCAGTTTTTTTTCCCTTTCCATATTTCAACAAGATACACTTGCTCACATCTGCTTAATGGTTTGCTTAAGTCTAGTTAAACTGGTTTCTAAAACCTTGCCTCATCTATTCAAACTACAGGACCACAAAAAGAAAATTCTTGGCAGTGTAGATGAAACTTCACTTCTTTTGCAGGACAGCGTTGCTCTTTTTTGAGATGCACTCACTGAAGTTGCTGTTCAAGCATATCATTATAAAAGCACTACTTGACTGAGCTTCATTTCTCTCCCAGTCTCTACATGCAGCCTCTCTTTTTAAGCTTCCCTATGAGGAAAGTGAAACAGAATTTAATGACTTGGAAATGCAGGTAATTTGATTCCTGCCCCCTTAGGTGTGGAAGTTGCTGTCTGTGAAGTGGCAGGTGCACAGCAAGCAGCTGAACTGTTTTGTTTAAAACCTAAACAAAAAATAAAAAGGAAAACATACTTGCACTCTGTAATACAATTAGAGTGATTAAATGGTTGCTGGCTATCTGAACCGCATGGAGCTGTGCAGGGTGCAGGTTCCTTTGCCTGTTGTGGCTGGGGGTGGGGGGGGGGAGGGGGGGGTGTGTGTGGGGG
>NW_008239785.1:761876-803181 GCF_000691975.1 Corvus brachyrhynchos | reverse complement strand
TAGGTGTGAAAGTTGCTGTCTGTGAAGTGGCAGGTGCACAGCAAGCAGCTGAACTGTTTTGTTTAAAACCTAAACAAAAAATAAAAAGGAAAACATACTTGCACTCTGTAATACAATGAGAGTGATTAAATGGTTGCTGGCTATCTGAACCGCATGGAGCTGTGCAGGGTGCAGGTTCCTTTGCCTGTTGTGGCTGGTGTAGGGTGTCAGGAGCTGGGATCTGTTGGGATCTGGGATCTGTTGGGAGCTGGGATCTGTTGGGAGCTGGGATCTGTCTCTGTGCAGCAGAGCACGGGCACACGCCGTGGGTGCAGCGCGCGAGGGCGGGCGGCCTTGGCTTCCCCGGGGTGCTGCCTGGCTTTGGGAGGGGGGAACAGGCAGGTGTGGCTCAGGATGGATGATGGAGCTTGCTCCAGGGCAGGATTGTCCTGCAGAACTGGGGAAATCTGAAGCATTGCTTTGAGCTATGTCTTGTACCATGATGAAATACGGAGAATGGCTTTCTGCTGTCATGTACCTGCAGAGGAGAGCAGGGTGCTGAAGGCACTTGGGTAAAGTGACCTCCTGCAGGGGCATCTCAGACCTCCTTTTTTCTTTCTTTTTTTTTGTTAATAGCAGGATTTGTCACTCCTGTTCTAAGTATTTTTCTTGTTGCTCTTTTCCACATGTGTATTTCTTAGACTTTCATCGTTGTACTTCAAAGTTTTGGATTGGAATAACCCACTGAACAGTGTAGGAGGGTGGGTGGCCAGCAGGAAGTGTGAGAGCTCTGTGTGAGCTGGGTTAGAGGGACTGCAGAAGCAGGCAGTGTGGAAATGGGAATGTCACAGCATTTCTCCTTCTCCTTAGACCTTCTCCTAAATAAAAGGAGGAATTAAATCTGAGACAGTCATCTGCAGTGTGGCTGGAGCAGGCCCTTCTGCTTGCTCCTGCAGTGGTGTAACACAGCTCCATGGGATAAAGTTAATAGGGGAACTGCTCTGGTCTCAAAAGTGAAAAAAACCCCTGAGTCTAGATGTGTTTTCATCACCCAGCTTGCTGTGTAGCCCTCCCAGCTGGGCACTGGCACAACTGGAGAGGTGCAGAAGGGGCTGTTTGCAGCAGCAGTGCACGACAGACCTGAGTCTGACTCTGGTCTCACCTCCTTTTGTTAACTCGCTTGGATTGTTCAAACCCACTTTGCTTGTGGTGGTTATTGTGCCTTTCCCTTTCCTAATGTACAGCAGGGAGGAGAGTTTACCATTCTGTCCTGTTACCACTTAGACTTCACCCTTTTTTAGGGCACAGGAAGGAAATTTTGGGTTTGTACCAAATAGGTAAGAGGTTTGAGAGTTTATTTTTCTCATCCCACAGCTTCAGGGTGGCACACTGGAACTGATGGTAGCAGCTTCCCAGGGGTTAGCAGTAGGATCAGCTTCTTGCTGCTTGTGGCTGGTGGAGACTGGAAGTGCCTGCTCCAGGTGGTAAAGGGAATTCAGGTTTATTGCCTGGTACACCTGGTCCTTGTAAGTTGAGGGTAATTGGTGTTTGTGCTGTTTCTGTGTTCTGATGTCTCTCACCTGGCCTGCCTCTGCTCTCTGGTGATTTCCACCTTGTCAGGGAAGGGAATGAGATCCAGGTGGGCTGGGGAAGTGCCCACTGCCATACTGAATCGTTCTGACTTTCTCCTGAAGCTGGCTAGGTGAGTCCCTGGAGGAGCAAAGAAGGGAAAATGGAGAAAGGGAGAATTATTAGTTGACTGATAAAATTGCAACTTACTTTTAAAGTCTGTTTGTGTTTATTGTGCACTTAACTGCTGTCATGCATACAGGCTCCATATCCCTCAAGGAGCCAAGAAGGGTGATCCATAGGGACTGGAGGGTGCAACAAGGAGCCAGGAAAGGTGTTCTGTAGGGGCTGGAGGGTGCAAAGCCCATCCTCTGGCCTGCCTGGCAGCAGGCAGGTGTGGTGCACTTGACAAGTCAAGACACGATGCTTTGAGTAGCTTAAAAAAATATCCCACTTGGTTTGACATAAACAGTTTCTTTATGTTAGGAAATCCTGGTGCAGTATCACATAAACTCCCACGACAAAGCAGACAGGTGAAGACACCTTAGATGTGTTTCACCCTCGGCACGCTGCCTTCTGCACTCAGCCTGGCTTTGTGGAGGATGTGCCTGCACTTCCAAGTGGGAATTAGCCTGAAAGGAGTATTTGTGCTGTTTGATAAGTTAGAATACCTCATTAAAAGGATTAACATAAAATAGTGGCTGCAGTATGATTTAGGAATATAACGGGGCAATGATAGAATTCTTGGGGTTTTTATTTTGCTTAACACAGTGTTTGGTTGCAGCACTGAGTGACTCAGGTGGTATCACAGACAATATGTTGCTTTGCTGGCTTTACTTACACAGCTTTGTCTTAAGGTAACAGAGGAATAAGAAAGAAATGGGGAAGTATAATGTGATTATAAGATGAGCTTTTGTTTGATGCAGTGAGGGCAGCACTCGATTCTGAGCTTCTTGGTGTGATGAGGGGTGTTTTTGTGGGTGGGGGTTTTCTTTCCCCTCTTTGGAAAAGACCAGTATTGAAATACTGCATAACTGACAAATTACTGTTCTAGCTTACAGTCTGTACAATTAGAAATGCAGGCAGAAATTTGCTTCTTTCTGGTTTCAAGGATCATTTTCATCCCATTCCTTTAGTCTTGAAAGTTCTCTAATTAAAACAGTTATGGGAGCTGGTCATATCATTAAAACTATATACTTCTTAAGAGTCCTTTTGAAATAATTTCTAAGTCTCTCTGTGTGCCAGAGAATTAGCAAGCACAGTATGAAGAGTGTGTATCTGACCCAGCAGTTTTTCAGCAGTGAGCCATGTGTGCTGCTTCCTGATGGAACGCTTCCTGAATGTTTGCTCTTCCAGGCACTGTTGTTTCTGTGACCTCCTCTTTCCTCTTGTCTTTGTGGCACAGAGGGGTATTGCTCCTGCAAGTAGCAATAAGAAAGCATTAACTGTCTTTAGAACACTTTATTGGGGTTTGTTTTCATTTCATTCTGGCTTTCTGTCTCCTGTTTTCCCTAATGGAGATAAACTGAAATTACAGAGGCCAAGCTGACTGTGCATTTCAGGGAATTGGAACAACGCAGTATTCATCACTGTAGGGAACTGATAGCCACTACCCAGGGAAGTTTGATATTATCAGTGTAATTAATATCCTTATGCTGAAGCAAAGCTATCTTGAATTTACTGTTCAGCCAGTATTTATTTCCGGTTTTGCCTGGAGTCAATAAATCATGTAATGAAGAGTTTCAGGGTTTGAAAGGAATAATTTTCTGCTTAAATGATTCTCCTGAAGTGATGTTTATTTGTTGCTGAAGTTAATTGAATGCTGGAGGTGGATTTCTAAAGCTGCAGACTGCATGTCCTGGGATATATTCTCTCTCCTGTGTTGTGTAGCACATCTTTGAACAGCAGTTCTTTTGAGGCAGAAGAATTACCCTGTGCAGGTCACCAGACTTCATGCATGAAGAAATTGTTTCATATAATTGTTCTTCTGTCTCGACAGGTCACCCTAAAAAAACTGCTTGGCAGTTTATCTTGCAGGTTACTTTCTATCAGGATTTGCATATTGTTTGATTTTTGTGCCTTACAGGATGTGACTGTTCTTGTGGAGATAACTGCAGGTTTCCATTGCTTAACTTTGTGTTGTGTTTAAGCCTTACACAAGACTTGCTGTGCTTTTGGCTATTGAGAAACTGTATTTCCAAGTTTTAATTTAAAATTGCACTGTCTGAGTCTCGCATTAGAGATGATTGTTATGCCCAGGTTTTAAACCCCTGCTCTGTTTAAAACAGAAAACCTTTCTGTGCAGTAAATGTATTTGTGTATTCCATAAATTCTTTTGACACAGTGGGGTGGCTGTTGTGCTGTGGGAAGTCCACAGAGAAACAAGGAAGTACAAGGTTACTTCAACTGAGATTTTAGTTCAGGCTTGTATTTCTAAATAATAAGCTGCTTAGAGGACGTGCTGCCTGTTCTGCTTAGAAGGCTAAATGTTGAAATGATGGCATTGCACATTTCTTTTCATATATTTGGTACTAATGCCCAGTGTTTTATTTCCTCAGTGCATTGGTTATTGCTGCAGTATTTGATCGTGATGTTAATTGCAGAAGAGCTGCTTCTGTAAGTTACCACATTCCAGCTTCCATGACTCTGTTACTTTTTGTTTGTTTTCATTTAATAATTTGTAGACTTAACTGCATTGAGCTACAGTAGAGAAGCAAAATATTAAGTTGGGAGCAAAAAAAGCGTTCTTTAAAATCCTTAGAAGTATCATGTGAATTTAAATGTTAACTTATATAATCCACAGATGCACATCTTGATTTATGGCCACAGTTAACAGACTGCTGTATTGCTGTCATGATGATAAAGATAAAGTATCTAAGGAAGAGTTATTTAGCATTTTGTAGTCACAAGATCACACACAAAAGGGTCCTACATAATACACAGATATTGGCTCTTTTGCAAGGCTCCAAGCTGGTGAGTTTTGTGAGGTTACACTTTTCTGGTTGTGCATCAGCTGTTACCCTTTAATCGTGGCAAGCTGAAAATTTCTAGAATAAGCTCTCTCCTTCAAACATATTTTCAGTTGTTGTATAAAACTCTTTCCATAGGACTGGGAATTTTTAAAAGAAAGTGACAAATCCATTAGGCAGGTACTCTTGTGTAGTGAATAGAACTGACACCAAAGTATATTCTGTGGGAACTTTTTTTAGAAAATATTTCTGTTGTTGAGAGTTGAGAGCAGTATTCTTAAGAGAAGGGAAATGATGGAGAATTACAGATTTCTCTAGTTAGAGAATTTGAGAAGAAGAAAGAATGGACATCTTATCTATGAGAATTTAAGTCTGTGTGTTGTAGATACTGAACTTGCTTTCTTTAAAAAAAAAAGTGTGAATTGTATCTTTCAACAGATAAACCACATTTTCTTATGCAAATGTAAAAAACTCCACCCTATAACTGTATGAACTTGAACCAGGACCAAAGAGTGTCTGCCAAAGAACCAGATGTCTCTGTTCCTGACAATAAATGCCACTGTGAATGTGTTAAAAAAAAAACCAAAACAAAACAGCCTTTGCAATATGCACATTACCAAGTCAGTCTGATTTTTTTGACTGAAATTTTGAAAGCTGATGTTTATAACATCAGAAGGGTTTCTCAGGGATACCTGGATAGCATCCTTACTTTTTGTAGCCACACCTCTGCTGGTGAGTTGAAGCTGCTGAATGAAGCTGCAGTGTAATTGCTGGGGAAGTGAGTCAGTGCTTGAGCAATCCCACCACGGCTCCTGGGTCTGGAGGTGCTCAGACCAACGCAAGCCAAGGTGCTGCAGGTTGCTGAGTAGTGCCAGGACATATTCTTCTCATACTGTACAACTAATGAGTATCAGCCATGCTACTACCCCCAAACTTCAACTCCTACATTTTAGAAACTGTAGAATTTGTTCTTCTTGGCTAGTTTAAGTCCCTTTATTCAAATCAATTCCTAAGAGGAATTTGCTTTCCTGAGAGCTGCACAAAACATTAGGGAGCAGAGGTGGTGGACAGTGAATTATTTATGTGATCCCTAGGAACTGTCCTCAGAATCAGGGTTTATATATACATAGAGGAGAAATCTTTATAACACGATTGCCACTACAGGTGTGCTGGTTACCTTTGGTACCTTGATTTAATTGTCCTCTGTGATCATCAGTGTGTTTCTTAACTACACTTAAACATAAACTGATAGTTGTACCATGAACTGTGTGCTAAACTAGCGCTGTTGACTAAAGCTGTGAGCTTAGTGCAGCATGTGTATCTGTATTTCTGATGAGTACAAAACCCAGCACATTCCTCCTCCCTTTCCTCTTCTGCTGTAGCCCAGGCTCTTGAGCTGTCTGCAAGTCAGCTACCTCCAGTCTCACTAATTTTTTCACTAGTGCTTTCTAATTCTGAGCTGGTCAAAATTTGGAATAGCTGTTTGATGGATAGTTAGGAAATTACTAAAGCCTTTTCCCTTATTTTAGAAAGGCAAAGAAATATTTTGTGTTTACCAGCCATTACTACAATTTTGAAGAAAAATACCTGGGAGTGCTAAATATTTCCAATCATTACTACAGTTAAACACATATTTAAATAAACAACATGTTTTACTAGGTTTTCTATCTATTACAATATGCAGTATATTATAATGCAGAGCACCAATAAAATAAAATGGTGAATAGAGACATTTTGAACCCTGAGGTTAGAGAGAATAGAACAAGACTCTGCTTTTGAAGCTCCATGAGCATTCTGGGCTGGCTTGTGCAACTCTTTCATGAATAATCAGTATAAGGAATAATCAGATGAATAAGTGATGTTGAATTGGATTCCATTCAGCTCTGACATCTCAAAGAGAGGTGTTTTTTTTTTCTCTGGGTTGGATGATGGTGTTTAAACTATCTTGTTTTAAACAAAATATTTTTAGAGAACGTTGTCATATTTTTTCAGTTTTTGTGGGAAAGAAGAGCATTCAGGTTGCCAGACTAGTTGGTCACCTTGGTTCTGATCTCATGGAATCTTTAAATTAGTATCTTTGTATCCAGTTTTTCCATCTCCAGAAGGGGATTGTATAAAAAAATGAACAATTATTCTCACAAAACACTTGAAGTATTTGGTATCTTTTAGGAATTTCAGGGCTTTACAGATTTTGTATCATTTAGGCACTTGTCTGAGCAGCACATTTTTAAATGACATTGTAATGCAGTGATTGTATGAAATCCCTTGGATATGATCGAGAATGGCATCCTCACTGAAATGTGCCTGTGCTGAGTAAAAAAGGGTCTCAATAGCATAAAATATAGAATCATAGAATTATCTAAGTGGGAAAAGACCTTTAAGATCATCAAGTCCAACTGTTAACCCAGCACTGCCCAGTCTGCCACTAAACCCATTAAACTGTGATTCTGGATACACCCAAATTACCAGAAAATACGTTCTTCATCCCAAATATACCTTTTTTATGGAATGGGCTAGAAGATTATCACCGAATTGCCTTCTTTTCACTAAAGGGGAGCTCAGCTGCACAAATAGCTGGCTGCAGCTTAATGAGCTCTGATTGATCTCCAGAGGGTGCATAGCATAAAATAACAGCCTATGCCATCAGTAACGCATTGAGGGTCTCAGTAGCATCAAACAAGACCTCAAGCTGATGTGGAAGCAGAAAGAAACGAATGCTGCAGAGTGACAGGCACCGATGTCCTGGCTGGGAGCGAGGGGAGGAGGGGAAAAGGCCCGTGTCAGCAGCTGGGCTGCAGCAGCTGCTGGATGTGCTGCCCGGGGCACAGCTGGCAGGGGGTGGGCTCCCAGCCTGTGCTCTGTGTCCTGTGCTGCCAGCAGGAGCTGGATCTGCCCAGGCAGGTCTGCAGGGGCTGCAGGCAGCAGCCTGAACAGGCAGCAGCACCTCGGGAACGCTCCGGGAGGCTCCGGCTCCATCCCGGCTGGCGTCAGCCCTTGCTCCACCTGTAGAGTATGATCCTTGGGGAGCCAGCTGAACCTGTTGTGTTCACAGGTGGATTACCACAGGGGTACTGTATGGAGGGAATACAGAAGCTCTGTCTGTCCAAATTCTTGTGGCTTTTCAGTAAACATTAGGAACTTCCCCCCTGTCCATTAAATATCAGTTAACAAGTGTCGTCCATCACTGCAAAGCTGTGTGTGCAGAGAGAGTGACAGTTCCTTGGAGGAGTGTCCAGATAACGATGATCTCCCCTCTCTGAAAAGAGTTAAAATTTACAGAAGCTTTTATTAGTACTTAGGATTGTATGTCCTTTAGAGGGATAGAAATAATGGGCTTTTTTGCAAGAGAGAAAAAATTCAAATAGGGAATTAAGTAGGTTTTCTTCTGTATGCCATACAGGTAGATTAACTTTATGGTTGTTTTCATTGCATTTTTGCAAGATCTTGAGTATATTTAGTGCAAAATACAAGAGATATACATGAATATTGTCTTCAAATTTTCAAAGTCCAGTGTTTCAGCATGCTTTCAGACACATGCCCTGCAGATAAGTATTGCAGTCTCGGTGTTTTTTTGCCCGAAGTTTTCATTGACAAAGAATTAAACTTTGCCCACTCTTAGCAAATGATGTTGAAGTCAGACAAGAGTGAGTTGCCTCAGTTGCTGTTGTCTACATCATGCTGTTTTTTCCATCCCAGGGCCGAGCCTTGTGTCACTACTCCCAAGCACTTGTGTGGGTGTGACGAGTTTAATAAAGCTGCATTCTTAAACTGCTGCCGTGCAACGTACGGCTTCAGGAGCAGCAGAACGTGGAGATGCAGAAACAGAAAAGCCCTGCGGGCTTGTTCTACTGACAAAGTTTACTTTATTTAAAACAGAAAAGCCATGGGTCATTTATATTGTTGTGTGTTTTGAATTCATCATCTGGTGTTTATCAAAAAGCAAACCTGACTCGTTTTGGTGTGTTTGTTCTCTGTTCCTCAGGCTGCCTTCCAGGAGAATGTTGGGAGACAGGTATGGTGACTTCCCTGCATCTTCATTCATTTGTGCCTTGGAGGTTACTGTAAGCATGGAGTGCCTAAAATCAAAATTAAACACTGCGGCTTTGGAAAAATTGAGTAAAAGAATGTCACAAAATAATTGTTTTCATTTTTCAATTCATATGAGCAGCAAGTTCTTGTGGAATATTTTTCTGAGGTGTGAGCTTTATTTTAGTATTCCAGTTTGGGAAGAAAATGAGCTTACTGGTAATTGTCAGTCCTTCTGAAAAACAAAACCAGCATTTGGGCTGATCATTGTATACCCTGGAAATTACAGTGCTTTTAAAGCAGGAAAAGGGCAGTTTTTTGTTTGTTTGTTTGTTTTTTTTCATTGACTATCTAGTTTTCAATAGAAGCAGAACAACTGAAGTGGGCTGTGCAATCATTGCTGCAGTTGGTACCACAGTAAATAAGGCTTAGGAGTCTTCAACTCAATTTTTGGGCTCGTCTGTTGTATCATCTAGATATCTTGAGAAATCTGCTACTTTTGGAGGTACCCAAGTCCTTTGGTAAAAAGTATTGTGGTAGGTTCCTGTGTAACTTAGCAACATTTAAGTAGTTAAAATCCTCAAGACAGCTTTGATTTGCAAGCTTGGAGGAGAAGCAAATAGGGCAAAGCCTT
This sequence comes from Corvus brachyrhynchos, assembly GCF_000691975.1. NCBI lineage: Eukaryota > Metazoa > Chordata > Aves > Passeriformes > Corvidae > Corvus > Corvus brachyrhynchos. The sequence continues at coordinate 794,004 of NW_008239785.1, read as the reverse complement.
GGATTTAGTGATTTCTCACCAGGAATTAATAAAGCTGAGTGTATAACTAAGAGAGAGGAAGTGTGGGGGGGAATGGTTCAGTTAGCATATTCTGTGACAGAGCAGGGCATGTGAGCATGGTTAAAGCACTGTTGTTATCAATAAGCTGCTCTTTAAGGGATCTTTGTTAAAATGCTGTCACCTGGCAGCATTCCTGAAAATCTCTGTGTTCTGAACCAGAATATTATTCCTTTAGAACTCCAGCTGTTAAGCAATCCGTTCATATTCAGTGTGTATTTCTAGATAGAAGTAGGTTAACAGCAGAGAAAGGGTGCAAGAACACTTAGGAGAAAGAGGTTAGGGATTTTTGGTGACCTGACCCAGCTGGGTCTGTGATAAACAGAAGCCAGGGTGACTCTTCCCTGGGTCTGCAGTTCCTGCCCTGGAGAGGTTGGGCATCACACAGCAGCTCAGTCTGATTCCACTGTGTGAGGTGCTGAATGAAGCAAATAACACCTTACCCTGACTTAGCTCCAGGTGAGAGAGGGCTCCTGGATGTTGCAGGTTTAGAAGTGCTTCCATGTAGCAAAAATTCTGTGTTTTTTAAATTTCTTAGTCAGAGGAGTACAGCCCATGTTAGTTTACAGCCAGAAGGGTTCCTTACAGACTCTGCTTTGACCCACAAATGTGTGAGTTGAACACATGATGATTTCAGCCTCTGTGTTGGCACACCAGCAGTGAAACAGTGAGTTTCCATGGCATGGAGGAACTGTCAGGCTCCAGTTGATTCCTGCAGAAGGTCAGAAGTTTTACTTGCTGAACCATTCCTTGGTGCCTAGGAAAATGGTTACTTAATGAGTGGATCCACCTTCTGGAGTTCTCTCCCTGGATGCAGTGTGTTGAAAGAGACACCCTTTCTCTGAATTGGAAGGAGCTAAAACATATTCTCCACCCGAGGTAATAATGCTGTTACTAAATAGGTGGAGAAAAAGGTTGCCCTCACTTGTTTCCTGGTTCCTGCCCTGCTTCAGCTTTCCAATTCCACATGTCCTGAATCCTGAGCTTGTTTTTGGCCACAGAAGAAGCCATCGTAAGAATGCCCCTTACACTGTGTGTAAATGGAAGCCCTGAAAGATCTGAAGAATTTTTCTGAGCATAAGTCATGAGAAATGCACTTACTTCTAATAACACCAACTTTTATATTGGAGAAGTTTGAGGTGTTCTGAGAGAATAGAAGCTGTTGGCTGTTCCTGTGAAGCCTGACTCTCCCACTGGCCATGACCTCTGTGTTCCTGAACTCAGGAGTTCTGCTGTCTCACTGACAGGCTTGGTGGCACCGTGACTTTGTGAGATGGCATCGAACTGGCACACTCACAGCTGGGGAACAAATAGCAAGGTCCAGCTGGCAGCTAGAATTCAAATTGTTTGGCTGAGATTTTCTTGATGTAGTGTGCATCTTTATAATCTTCCATTGTATGTCTTGCTCTTTGGCTTTAAATCACGCTGAGGTGTTTCTCATGTACCTCTTTGCCCCTAATCAGAGTTTGTGAGGCTTTTGGACAGAGCATTCATTTTACCTTCAAGTTATCAGGGCTTGCAGGCCATCCCTTGGATAAGCCATAAGTACTCTGTCTCTCCTTGGTCCTGTCAGATTTCAGGTTTTGTTTTCTTGGAGCACTGGAATTCTGCTTCCCAGAGCAAGACCTCGGCAGCAGCTGGCAGCTCCCACTGCTTCCAGGATAAGCTGCTTTAGTGATTCAGGCTCAGATGGAGAGATACTCCCCACGAGTTTTGCATGGCTGGATCCTAATGTGGAAGGGATGAGCGAGCTGTAAACAAACCTGCATCACATCCCAAACCTGTACTTCTAGGGAGTCTCATTGTTTTAATACCCTCTGAGTGTCCCTTTTGGAAGTGAGTGGAGTGTCTGTCAGCTGGCTCTTTTCCATTTGTTCTTCATTGTGCCTCATGGATGCTGTGCTGCCTCTGCTGTTCCAAAGCAGCCTTGCCCTGTGATGCTCTGTTAAACCAGGCAGAGCCAATAAAATTCTCAATATCTGAATTGGATTGCTTACATATAGAAATGCAGATTTCTAAGTGGAAATCTCATATTTAGAAAGATGATTTATCTTCTAGAAACAGACTGGTTTGAGCAGTGATGGCAGAAGTGGGATCCTTCAGTACAATTCAGAGTTTCAGGCTTTGCTGGGAACCAGTGTTCATTTTAAAAACAAACAAACCCCGTTTTTTAGTTCATTAATGAGTCATAAAATACAAGTGTAAGTAAAAACTCCCATGTGTTCTACACGTGATGCATCTCTTGGTGCCTAAATCTCTCATTTTGTATTTCATTAAATTCACCTTGTGCCTTCACATGAACTGGAAACATGTTTATGTTTACCTAAATCCTTCTAGAGGAATAATTTTGTGGGTACATACATAGTCATGCATTCACCAAATATGTATTTTGGTATGACTGGGAGGTGGGAAGGGAGCAATTGCATAGGTTACTGCCTGCTGCCATTTTCTTGGGCTGTTTATCATTGACTCACAAGCAAAGTGAGGTATTTTGCTGTTTATATATTCAATATCCTTTATGTCTCTACTACAAGTGATTTTACTATAAATTAAATTGTATTTTTTCAGTGCATGGGAGAGTAGCAGGAGATGTGTTTTCAATCATGTTGCCTATTTGGAATGTATTTTACATTTTAAAATAATAATATTTTGTTTGTAGGGCACTTTCCCCCATGGCATCGACATTCTCACTGCAGCTGATTATTTTGCTGTTGGTAACAGAGTTAACTGTTACTTGACTATAAGGTAAGTTTCCAATCATTGGTTTTCCTAAACGTGAGGGACTTCTTGTACATAATGAAATACTTGTCTGATTGCCTCACCTTACTGAATATTGCTTAATACTGATGGTTTTAAGTAAATCAAAACTGTGTTTTTATTTTTGCACCAAACTGATTATTGTGTATGAGGCAGAGTGAAAAAGTGGCCATGATTTCCATGACTATGAGGAGGAAGCAGCCAAGAGGCCGTGTTTGCAGGTGGCACAAAACTGTCTAAGCTGGACAAGATGAAGAGAGCTGTAGTCAAAGGAGAGGCTGTTATGATGGCAGATAGACTCTGACGTGGGTGAAAAGGTCAAGTCATACCCATTTTAAAAAACCAGTTTGCCCAAGTTGTTGAATTTGTGGTCTGTGCATAGACCTTCAACTGGAGTGTTTGTGTGGAAAACAGCTGGAAAGCTGGCCACAGTGTGCAGCAATGTTTGAAAAACCAAACTGATCTCTGCAAAGAGCAAATGGGAAATACCCAGACTGGAGTGGTGTGGTTATAAACAAGGGGCTTGTCCTGGAATAGAGTGTCAGCTCTGGACACACAGGTGCTGAAGTCAGGGGAGTTTGGAGCCAAACTGGGGGCAGTGGGTGGCCAGAAGGAACAGAATATTGCACTTCCTTGAGAGGAAATGACGAAGAGCAAGGGCTGGTTCTGGCTTGAGTTGTCTCAGACGGAGGCTGGCCTCGGCCCCAGCCTCTGTCCAGAGCCAAGGCAGGGAGATCAGCACAGCAGCACCCACAGAGGGTGATTCAGCCCTGTTTGAGACAGGGCAGGAAATCGCCCCATGGGGCGGCTCAGGAGCCCAGCAGGTCAGAGAGGCTGGAGCAGATGGTGTCCTTGGGGAGCAGAAACAGCAGACAGGTACATGATGGTTCATGCTCCACTGCCAACTTTGTGACTTCCACTGGGATTTTTCAAGATAATTTGTACTGGAATCCTCTGTCTTTGCCTCGACTATTTTTTAAATTAATCTGTCCACCTCCTCATTGTCCCTTTTGTGCAGAATCATTTCAGTCTGTTCATACCTTCACCTATAACCGACTTCAGTCCTTCTGGGGTCCCCACCCTCCTCCCACTGCCTTCCCCAGAGCTCCCACCTACGGGAGATGGGGAAATGCAGGAGCCTGGTGTTTCCATGCTGCTCGAGATCCATGTGTATGGCATCCATGTGATTATGGAACCCTAGTTTTTTGTACTAAGAAAATTGAAAGCAGTCAACAGTGACAAAGCACTTTTTATTTTCTCTCTTGTATAATTCTGGCTTGGACACTGATTATGTTCTTCTGACCAACAAGTTGAACCAACTGTCAAATCCCCCTCAGGGCTCAGTAGAGGGTGCTTCTGTGCCCAGTCTTGGCTCAAGTGACCAAGGTCTGGGCTGTGGATTTAAGGATTCCTGCTCTGATGAATTCCATAGGTATCAGGATGGGAACATGTGGCAGTATTTGGGTTTTCTCTTTGTTTGCTTCTGATTGCACACAGGTGTTTTAATGGAGCACTCTTGCAGCTGCAAAGTTAATCACTCATGTGAAAAGGTGAAATTAAGGTAATCCATGTGTCCCTTTGTGCCCTTTTGACACAAACATGTCCTGCTGACTGTTGGGCTTCCCCAGGTGATTTAACACTCATCAGATGTACTGAAAAAACATTTCACTTCACTTGTGTTGACCTTGGCTTTCGATAGTTGATGCTTCTGAAGATTGGAAGGCAAACGTGGCTGTGAGTTAGGTAACTGCAGGCTCCTTAGGTAATTAGTGCTGGTGTTCCCTTCCATCTCACACCTGAACCTTGCAGCTTTCACAGCTCTTGTCACAGTTAACTTTTTGTGTGTTTGATTTTTATAAAGGACAAATTGAAAACCCATTTTCCATTTTGGACCATTGTATTTATGAAGATGTAGCACATTTCTGTAACTTAGTTTTCCTCTGTCTCCTAGTTGGTATCAGTGATGAGTTTCTCCAATCTGAAATAATTATTCAAGTTAATATAGACATCTAGATTTTCTGGAATGTAACAGTGGGATTGAATGTCAAGCTTGTTGTAGGTATAGCAGCTTTTAGAAACAATCTGAAAGTTTTACAGAAGTGATTTTAAGTTTTTTTCAAAAATTCAAAGTATTTCCCATTCTATCATTCAGCTGCATCTCATTTAGGAGAAGGCACATTTAATTAATTTTTTGGTTGGTTTAAAACCAGAGAATTTAAATCTTTGGAGCAGGTTGTGCTAAAATGCACTCAGATATTGATTCTGTGCTCTCTCTGGACTATATTTCCAATCTATATCTGCTTTTCTTTTCTTTTTCAGTGTGTACATTGCTGGCTTTCCTGAGTATACACAGCCAATGATTGATCATTTAGTTAACATGAAGATTAACCACTGGGATAGGTGAGTTCATAAAATCTAATTATTAATATCCAAGAATTGACTGTTCTGCATATTGTGCTTTTGTAGATTATTTTTGTAAATTTTACTCACACCTGGGTTTGCAGTAGCATTTGACTGAAGGAGGCTGGGCAAGCAGTAGGTGATACCATCTGTACCTCCCAAGCAGATTGTCACTTAAAGGGATTAATGAATTTTGTCTTTTGGCCATGACCTCAATCTGTTAATAGATTAATAAAACCCATTTATATGGCATATAGTGTGTGTGAGGGGTAAACACTGTCACCATACAATTATCCTAATTAAAGTAGATTTCACACATAGAGATGATGCTTACTCACATTCAGTGTTCGTGAAGATTGAAATGTGTACGTATCACACAAGGGAGATTCTATCAGTGCTGATCATAGTTTGAATCGTGAGAAATAATCACAGTTTACTGCACTGTCCCTGCCAGTGCACAGAACAAGCCCTCAGGTTCCACCAGCCCCACTGGTGTTTTTCCTTGTCTCTTTGAGCTCTTTTCACTTCACTGGAAGCTGGCTGCAGGCTGGCTGCATGGATGCTCTTTGGTTTCGTTGGCTTTTTCACAGGGGGGAGCATAGGACGGACAGAGAATACTGTAATTTGGAATCTTGCCGGGGCTTTGCTTGGGGGTAGGAGTCCCTTCCTCACGTTACTGTTTTAGCACATTGATTCTCCTGAATTGCTAACCCTCAGAAATGCTTTCTTACATCTGCAGTGTTATTCGAGAACTTTCAACCAAAGCTCTGCATAACATCACTCCCCGGGCCCCTGAGTACATGGCAAATGTGGGTAGGTACCAGCTGAGCTCTGCTCAGCCAGGCCAAGCTTAGGCAGAACAAACCTACAAAGATCTAAACATGCACCGTGAGTTACTGAAAAGTAAGATTTCCTCTGCCACTTGGTACAGTGTAGCGACCCTGATGGCTTTATCCGTTTGCGTGTTTTATGCAACCATTATAAATTATTGTCAGGGTGGTTTTTATCTGGGGTGTGGGCTTCAGTTACCTGGCTGCACTGGACTCTGTTGGTTCTGAGGTGAATAAATGGGTGCAGTTGTGTGGGAACAACTCCAGCAGCTACCCCTCAAATTCCCAGCTCTTGCCGAGAAGGCTTTGATGTTGTAAAGGGTGGGGGATTTGTTTTGTCTTGTCCAGTCTGACATCTGCAGGAGGATTCCTTTCTGACTGTGTGTGTAATCAGATGTTTCCTAGCATGAGCCCAGGGTCCTTTGCTCAGCCCATTGCACATCCTGAGGCTGTACTGGCAGATTTTTAATGTGGCTGAAGGCAGTGCCTGGCCCCCTGAGAATCTGCAGTGGCAGACCTTGCCTGGGCTCCTGTCGTGGTCTAGGAAGGTGACACTTAACATGGAAATAAAATTCCATGGCAGTATTTCCTGACTGCTCAGCCAGCTCAATGCCCAATAGCAATGTTATTTTATTTACTCCAGCCAGGGAGGTAGTTGGGAGTATAAAATAGCTCAGTGTGGTTTGTCAGAATTTACTTCATTAAAACTTGCTTTTCATAAAGTCGCCAGGATACTTGACTTTACAGAAATGCTTTCCCAATGTTATTTCTAGGCAGGCAAAATTACATTTAGAACTGTGATCTGTCACTATGCTTTGTTTTTAAAAAAAAATTAATTATTTAATCTCTTCCAGTTTTGCCAAGACTTCTGCCTTTATCAGTGGGCTCAGATCTGCACACACGCCATGGGGCAATCCTTGCCTGTGCTGAGATCACCCATGCTCTGTGTAAACTGGCACAAGAGAATAATAGGTATTAATGGAAGATTATCTAGACTATAAATTTTCCTTTCATGTCTGGTCTATTAAAAGCTTCCTGAGTATAATTATGGAAATCTCCATCTCACTGAACTGTGTTTCCATTGAATTTTTGTTTGTTTTTATGAGTGATGCTGAGCTTTCACATTTTATTCAGTGATTTAAGACTTCAGTTTTAGATTCATCATCAGGAAAGGGAGATCATTAGCTGCCTTATTTGGAGACTTGAATGTGATCAGTTAAATATAGATTAATTCCTCTTCTCCTGTAAGTGTGATGTGTTCCTGGGTGGGGACAGTCTTTTGTCTTCATGGTTGGAGAAGTACCTCCTCAGTGTTGGAGAAAAACCTCCTTGAGCAGCTCATGGAGTTAGACTGACTGAATGCTGGTCCAGTTATATATAAAGGTATATCTGTATATTACACACACATTTGCCAGCAGTGTCCATCAGAAGAATTTGTGTTGCAGGTCAAGAAAAACAGATCATTTTTAGCAGTAGGAAGTACTTGAAATAGATGGAAAAATCACAGAAGTGTTGGAGTCCAAAATACAGCTCAGCTGAGAAGGGTTATCAGTGTATTGGCAATTACAATGTTATTAGGAAGTGACACTGATTTTTTTTATAAGACTTTTGGAATAGTTTTCTGTATGATAAGGAAAGAATTTATGTTTTCTGATCTATTTAAAATTAAATGTTGCGTATTTCTGTGGAGCATAATTTCAAAATCAAATGATTGGTTTTCTGTTGGAAAGTACAATGACATTATGGAAGAAAAATGATTTACAGCATGATTAGGGAACCTGTATTAAAATTTTTGTATACTTTTACAGCTCTGTAACATACTATTTCAGTGAAAAATCGTTGGAGGGACTCAAGCAAATTCACCAAGAGGTTTGTAGCCAGCATAAATCTATTTTTAACCTGGAATGCTGTATGATTTTTAAACAAAGATTTACAGTTAAGGCATCTGTTCTCCACCTTCCTCAACCCTGTGCCAAGGGCAAACCATGTCACAGACAGGGGTTGGGACACTCCCCAGACTCTGTGGCAGCTGCATGTCCTGGACCCTGTGTCTGATACAGTGACACTGGGGGCTGTTCTGCCTCTTGCTGAACCCCCAGCTCTGATGCTGGAAATTACATTCCTGAAATGCCTCAAGGGGTTGCTTTGGTTCCTTTTCCCTTTGTCTTTGCTCCCCCTTCATCCTTCTGACTGGCCTTGGGGTGACTGTGCTCAAGGGACACCTAGTGAGCCCATTCCTTGTCCCTGCATCCATAATTTCCTGTTTATAGACCTCAAAAGTCATATTCTGCATTTCAATTGATGAATTGTCTGTATCTCCTTTTGCTCAATGAAGCCTTGTCCTGCTCAGAGCAGTTCCAAGTGCTTTTGTGGAGATAATTTTGCCTAATTTGTCCCTTTCATTTTCAGTCATCCCATGTTGTTGGGTTTTTTGTTTCATTTTGTTGTTGTTTTTTCTTCCCACTGTGGAACTGACAACACTCTGCCATTCACGCTCCTGCTGTTCCTGCAGGATCTGTAGGACCTTTAGTGCCAGCTCTGATGTTCTGTCAGGCTTCACCATTCACCCACCAAAGTCCCCAGGTGCCTGTTTAATTCTGGGCACAGCTCAGAGCTGCTGCCACAGGTTGAAAAAGCACCTTTGTCCTTCTTCAGCTTTCTCATGTTGAAATGCCTGAAAGCTCTGTCAGCGCATCTCTGCTCTTGCAGTGGCCTTAAACTGTTGTGATCCAGTTTCTGTTGTTGTTTGCAGTTAATCTGCAAGGTTGCCATAAACTCCCAATTTAAAATAACCTGGGTTTTTTTGGCTTTTACCACATAGAAATGTGATAATCTCTGATTTTTTTAGGATGGCTTGCTGTAAAGAAGTAAGATTTTTCAGTTGCATTTGAATCTTTTTTTTCTGCTCAGTTTGTAGCTACCAAAGTTATTTTCAGTGAACAGATAGTGCAGTCTATCATAATTCTAAAAGGGCCAATGGTGGAAAGGAAATCTATTTTAAAAATCCAAATTGGCTTCCAGGGTAATTGCAGGAGCAGCTTGAGTTTGGAATTCAGGAAATTAGTGCTTTATGAATGTGTTATATTGATTTTTTTTTTTTTTTTTTTTAATAAAGTTCAAATGGGTATCGAGAAGTTGTTTTAAAGAGGTTTCCCCTTTGAATTTTATTTTTAAAATTAACTGCAGGTTTGCACATCTCACAATATATGGCATTGCATGTTAGGGGGAAAAATGAAAACACTTGGATCAAACAAACTCTAACATTAGTGTGTGTTGCTTTTTTTCCCCCCAGCTTTGCAGTCGTCAGTTGTACAGGTAAGAAAAGAGACATAAAAACGTTATTTTTCCTCTTGGAAAATGTCAATTAAAAGGAATGAAACCAGCAGGATATGGGATGGGGGGGTTTGTTTGTACAGTTAGTGACACCCACCCCAGTCCCTCCCAGTCCCTCACGTGCTTTGTCTGCAGAGGCAGAGGGTTCAGAAGGGGCTGCAGAACTGGCCTTTAACAAATGAGCCCCAAATTTCTTTCTTTATTTGTTTGTTTGTTTATTTATTTATTTATTCATTTAAAGGAGCTTCTGTCTGAGTTCCAGAATCCCTTTCTTCATCCTGTGTGATGAGCAGGACAGGAGCGTTGCAAAAGGTTCAGGGCAATTTTTCATCTCTCGTGACAAAGAAAATGCAAATGAGTTTTCACTAGGTTGTTTTTCATTTCCTATTTGTTGAAGCTTCCAGGAAATGAAGGGATATTGCTTAAGTAATTGTTAAGTAAATGTGAATTAAAACTGGTGTGTGACTTCAGAGTTTGCTCCTAAATGTAAGGAAATCAAAACTTAATGACTGTATATGCAAGTGAGAGTTTTTCCTCCTTTAACTGAGAACAGTTTTTGGTCATTTTTAGTTCACTTCTTCACATGTGACTTACCTGACAACAGTAAACCCTAAGAAGTTTTTTGTGTAATTATTAATTACAAGTTAAGGAATTTTTATATGAGTTTTTTTAATCTTGGAACTTTCTGAAAAAATGAGAAAATTTACTTCTTGAGGGGTCCTCCACAGTGATGTGAAACTTCCAGCCCAGAGTGAGCTTGGGCTGGAGGATGGGCTTAGTGCTGATACTGTATATTCGTGTCTTTGTGGGTGGCTCTCTTGGCTTCCATAAATTCTTTAATGTCAGGGTGGAGCTTGGGTGTAATTTGTTTTTGTTGTAATGGCACTTCTTGCACTTAATGGTATTTATAAGATGCCTACAGAAATGTTTTCATTCTAGATAAGAGTTCTCATTCAACTCCAAGCAAGATTGATTCACTGCTGTTTGCTCTCATACTTAGCTGAGACAGAGATTGTCTGCTCTAATCCATATTGTAAAATATCAGTATGCATAAAATCCTTCAAAATAGGACAAGAAAAATAAACTAGGTTATAAAAACAAACCAACAATTTGAGTGTTGCTGGGCAAGCATTTAGTGAAACAAGCCAAACTCGTTTCATGATGAGTAATTATTGCACATAATATTCCAAAGATTTCCATTCGAGAAATTGCTACTGGGAATTTTCAGTGCTAACAACATCTTGGAGGAATGTTGAAAACCTGTGTGTTTTATTTGTTTTTCAAGTTTTTAAGCTGTATTAACAAAGAGCATCTGGCCACGTGTCTTAACTGTTTATTAGATATTTTCCTTTCACTTCTGGCCTCTAAACAGCCTTGTCAGGGACCGAATGGATTTTAATGCTTTGATCAAGATGTTTCAAGGAATTTTTTGGCCTGTGAGAAAGGGAGAAGGAAGTAAAGTGTAAAAATGCTGGATTTTTTTTTTTTTTTAATTTTTTTTCTAAAGTTGCAGTTTATAATAATTTTAAGCTGGAAATAGGGTCATGAGTTTCTTGATTGTCTCATTCTGTTGAGTCCATAAGGGCCTCATGTCAAACAAGAGAAAGCCAAAGTGCTGTAATGGAGCTATTCATAGAGCTGCTCAACCATCTTACTTTGTTTAGCAGTTCTTGCACCATCTTTAGCCTGATTTTGAAAAATGGCCATAAATTATCCTTTACACAGGACACAGTCCTGTTTTGAGTTATACTTCAGCCAGTCTCCCTTTTGAATATACTTGAAACATTCAAATTTATTTATGCTAATTGTAGAAAATCCCATCTTCTACCACATTACCTTTTTTTTTTTTAAACATGTAAGTATTTTTTTTGTCCTTCTGTAGAAGTCCTTTCTTGGTTTACCATAGTACAGTGAAAAAGGAGCCTGCAAGTCCAGGCACATCAGTGTGTACTTCCTGCCATTAGCCTTGATCCTGACACATCTGATGCACTGGTTTGTCTGGAGGAGCTGGTTGCTTTGAGCATTTGCATGTGCACTTCCACCTGTGGGTTGTGCAGGAGTTTCTGGGTTTCTGTGTGGGGGTTACAGCAAGGCACATGCAAACCGTGCCCTGTAGAGCATCTGCCTCCTGTGCCTGTTTTGGGCTGTACAGGTTATAAAGTTACCAAAATTGTGCCGTATTTTAATTGTTTTCAATGGCACTTCTCTGTATAAAAACCCGAGATGGAAACTTGTGGCATCTGTTGCCTTCAGCTGTGTTACCTGGGTTAGGAAGTCACTCTGCTGGTTTAAACACAGAGTCAGTAGTCAGCCTGATTTCCATTCTGCTCCCACTGCATCAGCATGGTTAGTATCTGGGGGTTTTTTAGCAGATCTGTTTGTGTCATGCATCTGAGACCTTGGACTCCTTCTCAATACTCCCTCTCCCAATTAACAAGTGATAGGAAAGAGGAAATGGCCTTAGGTTGCACCAGGGAAGGTTTAAATTGGATGTTGGAAAAAAATACTTCACTCAAAGGTTTGTGAAGCCCTTGCACAGGTTACCCAGGGCAGTGGTGCAGTCACCAGCCCTGGAGGGATTTAAAAGATGTGTTAAAAAGGGTTTGGTTGAAAAGGTTTTAACACGTTTAATTAAGTTGGGCTCGACAGTGCTGGGTCAGTGGTTGGACTCAATGATCTTAAAGGTCTTTTCCAACCTAAATAATTCTACAATTCAATAATATGAAGAAAACAGTATTTTAATAGTAGCTGTGTTAAGATTCTCCAAAACTGCCTCATCTGGTATGAGGTTCTTGAGCGACTGTTCAGCTGAACAGATGTTCACAATTTTTTAGCTTCCTTGTAGCCAGTTCTGAGTCTGATCCCACAAGTCTGAATGCCCAGAGTTGGTGACAAGATCAGGAACGGGTATGGAAGTGCTGGGCTTCCTGCAGGTGGTTGCAGTGCACTTTGGATTTCAGCAGAAGCTGTGTTTATTGGCCCTTGAGGGTTCCATCCGAGCTGGATGTGTCGGGATGTTCGTCAGCGACTCCCACGCCGGGCAGTGCGGTGCCGGCGACGTGCTGCACACCCAGCCTTGCTCTGAGCTCATCCCTGCAGCCTCTGGAGAGGCTGGCTGGGTGTGGAGCACGTCAGCTGTGGCAGCCCAGCAGATTTAGGAGCTTGGAGGAGCAGCCAGTGTCAGTTGAGCTGGCACCTTCCGAGTTTCGGCTTTTCCAGCAGAGTAAGGGAGCCCGCAGGTGTTGACAGGTGCTGGGCAAAAGAGAAACTTGTCTCATTTCAAAGACCTTTAAGGTTGTAACTAATCTTGATGGTTTCAGGGCAGATGTGTTTCTTGGCAGTCATCTGCCTAAAAGAGTTTTTTAGACATATGAGCTTAATCAGCGAATAATTCCAGCCTTGCAACGAAGCTCGTCTTAACAGTTCTTCCGAGTTCAAATGTTTTATGCATCCAGTGCCTGGGTGGCTCTGTGAGATCTTGCTGTGCTGTCCTCTGAAGAGTTAGGAGGTGAAATTCTTCTGCTACAAACTGAAGTCACTGGGAAAACTTCCATAGAGCCAGGATTTCACCTGTAGCATTCGGGGGTTGGAATACAGCATGGCATATGAATTTACAGTAGCCTAAAACTTGCTGTTTCTCCTGTTAGTATGGTTTATTCTGTGCACCTTGAAGGCTTGGCCATGTCAGCTTTGTTAATCTGTTCAACTGTGCTCAGGGGTTTCTTTGTCCCCTCTGTGTACCCTCTGATAAAGCCATTCTGTACCTCCAAAACCCAGGGAATATGCAACTTGGACCTTTTAAGATACCTCAGTTCTCTTTGGGGCAAAGAGTTCCCAAGGAAAATTCTTGGTTGCTGTTCATATGTAGGTGAAATGTGTGTTCTCAGCTTCCCAAAAATCCAGTATTTGCCTGAATCTCTTCAGCTATTCCAGTACTTTCAGCTTCAGATTTGGATGCCTGTGAAAACTTAGATGCTTTTCAATTCTAAACAGCTTCAGTTACTGTTATTTTTATTATCCTAAAGAGGAATTCTGGCTTTCTGACAAAAACCAGGCTTTAAATAATTAAAAAAAATAAATCCACAAAAGTACTTTGAACTTCTTTATGCCCTGAGAACAGCACTGTCACTGGTTCTGATTCAAGCCAACATAATTATAAAATAGATACTGTCATTCTTAGGTCAGTAATGTTAATTCGTCAGTTCTGCAAGGGATTATATATTTTATTTTCCACACATAAATTGTGACTCATCCCAGGACGTTTCTAGGAGAAGCATTGCTGTGGAACTGCACAGAGGAAGGAATGCTTAGGAGCTTGTGGAACCTGGGCACTGCATCAGTCAATTTGCAAATTGAATTAATAATTAAAGCTTGAAACAGGTACATCTAATAATGTGATGCAACTTGTGGATGTGTCTTTGGAATAAAAAAGAAAAGAATACTGACTGTACAGCAAAATTCAGAATCTCTGAATTAGGTAGATCCGTATCTTTTTAATTTAGTGAAATACTGGGGAGCGAGATAAAGTTAATAGAAAGATGCTCATCGTGTTTGACAAACTAAGCACTGACTGAGGAAAGATCTTGGATTATGATAGAATTCTTGGTTCTTAAAAGTGAAATATGCATGAGTTGTGGAAAGGGGGGAAAAAAATCAGTGATATTGGTGGACATACAGTGAGTCTGGGCAAGAACCAGCTCAGGAAGCTTTGCAGAGGAGCACACACAGGTCGTGGTGCTGCCCAAGAGGGATTTGATTGGAGTTTGTGCTGTGTGGAAATGCTGCTATGCAAATCCCTGTCACCTTTCTGCATTCTTGCATGAGGACAACAATCCTGAGAGAGGCTCTAAACTCTGGAATTAAATGGAGTTGGTGAAACGCCAGAGGAAGGGATAGCACTCAAATTATTAACATCAGCATAGCTTGAAGTGGCCTGACTTCCTTCTTGGCAGTGCAAGGAAATGGAGAAGAGCAGCCTTTGTGACTCAGTTCTTGCTTTGTAGTTGGAACAGAATAGTCCATATCTGAATCCCTGCATCAGCAGACTCTGCTGCACAGCAAACACATTTGCAAGATGATTATTTTATACTCATTTGAAGTAAGGCAACAGACAAAAGGCAAGGAATGGGTGAAGGCAAAATAAAGGGGAAAAGAAGTGTGGAAGAGGAAGCAAGGCTTGCCACATCAGTCGCCTGTTTTTGCCGCTGTCTCGACTCCTTGCATCACTTTTTTTGTTTTCTAATTTAAATTTTTTAGAAGCTAAAGAGCAGACAGCATGGCAGGAAGGTGGGGTAGACAACACACAGACCTTATCAGCATGAGGATGTAGAATCTGTGCTTGCTTCCTACAGTGATAAACTGAGCTGGGGATTATTAAATTAGGCCGAATATATATTGATTGTCGAAAGCAAAAGTTTCTCAATTACAGGAAGTGCTGATCTATGGCAGATGAGAATATTGTGGAGTTGGCATCTGTGCATTGCCTGAAACACCAGTGAAATTGTTGAGCAGTCAGAAACCCAGAGCATATTACAGAAGGGACCTCCTTGTGTGGAATGGAAAAACGTGTTTAAAACGTTCAGGCTTTTGAAGCTCATACAAAGGGATAAATTGGAGAACAAAGTTGTAAGAGTTGTTAGGATTGCTAAGCTTGCCTTCTGAGCACAGCTACTAATTTTATTGTGGGGAGAGAGGAGGGAAGAAAATGTTTAAAATAAACAAAAAACAACAAGCAAATAAACAAAAAAGTCTTTGTTGTTTCTCCCCTTGCTGGGAGTTTCTGCCAGAGCATGGACATGCAAACAGGTGATTAAGGGTTTGGCACACCTCAGGGAGGAAATATTCTAGCAGAAGTGAAGGGAGACAATAAGGAGTCAAGGGAGGAAATATCCAAAGGAACGGGAGGTCAAGGGTTCACAAAATAGAACAATTAAGCCACAGAGGGTGACACTGAGTGGAACACCTCAGGCATTGCCTTGGGGGTGGATATCCATACAGGCAGCAGGCAGTGCTCAGCTGGGCTGAGGAGAAGTCTCTGACGGAGCCAGGAGAAGCCAAAGAATGGAAACAGGCCCTGCCATTTCCAGGATGCTTTTTCCTCTCCCCACTTTCTGCCCAGTTCAGACTTTCTTCTCCCAGTGCTGTTACTGGCCAGGCTCATGTTCAGACAGAGGAAGTGGGCTGAGGTCTGAGCTGGTGAGACCATCCTTGAGGAGCACACCTTTGCCTCACGAGGGTCTGAAGTAGTTTGAGCCATTTGTTTCTCTCCCTTTTCTGATGTGTTTCTTGCGGTGATGAGCACAAAATCACCTGGGAGGGGGCTTGAGCAGGAAAGGAGAAGGGTGATAAGTCTCACCAGGAGAGGAAACCAGTTAATATATGTGAAAATGGGAACTGGGAAGGGAAGTTTCTATTTAGTTTTACAGAGATGATGATTATATTTAAAAATTGCATGTAGTTGCTTTTCACTTGTGGAAATCAGAAGCTGGTAGAGACTGTATGACTGGAAAGTCCTTTGGCCATGGGCTTGGAATGTTTCTGAAGCAAGTGAAAAGAAAAGCAGAATGAACTTGACAGCCTTTTTATTTTTCACATTAAAGACTAGTAAGACTGGGAGTGCATTTTTGCAAGAAGAAAGCTTTATATTCAGGAGAGGTTTGTATTAATCACGCTGATGCAAGAAAAGTTGATTTTAAAAAGAAGCAGAGTTGATCCAATACAAAACTGCAGGTATTTTGTGCTCTGCTTTCATTCTGAAATGGTTTTGAGGGGTTTTTGCCTCACTCTAGGCAATAATCCACTCAGGTTGCCTGTGATGGGTTGTTCTCTGAAGTCTGTTTCTGCTTTGCAGGGGTTTAGGTGGAGAGCTGATGAGACCGGCTGGTGAGTACCACAGCTGGGGTGGCACAGCAGGAGAGGTGCCCTGAGGAATTTGGCTCTTTACATGTTTCCAGCTGGTTTTGCATATGTTGTGTTGAATGTATAAGTAAAGTCTGCCCAGTAATTAAAAAAATACAAACTTTGGAGGCCAATCAGAAGATGGGTGCACTGGGGCATGGGGTGCCAATACCCTTGGAATAACTCTGTAGGAGCTGGAGATGGTTGTGGGGTCTGTGTCCTGCTGTTGTTGCACACAGTGAAGTTTTTTCAGGGTTGAACTGTCTTCCTTCAGTGATTTAGTCGGATTCCTCTTCAGAAGAGAGAGGATCTGCACTTTTAGACAGAAGCCATCGTGAAATAATGGTTTTATCATGACACGTGTGTGCACAGAAGTGAAGCATAAAGACCATATAAACAACAGTTTGTGGAAAGCGTGGCATCACAGAAAAGATGGATTTTGAAGATTGTTATATACAGAACCACTGTGAAAAGGAAGGAGGGGTGTTGCAGGAAAGAGAGGGCTGGGTGGATGAGGAAATGATGCCAACTTGGTTTCCTGCTTGTGAGTTCAATGAAGGAAGTGCTACAGAGCAGATTCCAGCTTGGAAGATGTGAAGCCATCCAGACCTTGTGGGTAAAAGAGCTTCAGTACTGAGGTGGAAGAGCAAGGGGATTTCAATGAGGTTACAGCTGTATGACATGAAAATACAGGCTAGAAGGATAATTTTTTTTGTAATACGCTTTAGCTTTTAAGCAGCTGAACATGTCATGATTTTGGAGAAGTACAAATGGCAGTATTTTGGCATGATACAAGTGTGTAGGTGGAATAAGAGAAGAATTGAAAATGTTCCACAAATTGCCTGCATGTCTAATGAAGATGATGGTCTCAACCACAATAGAGCACAAAGAAGCACAGAGAACTAAGGAGGAATGCCAAGAGACTTGGGTTTAGTCACATGGCACTTAACCTGTGAATAACTATTAGCACAGAGAAGCTGACACACTACTGAGAGGGGTTCGTGTGACATTGCCATAGTGAGGAGTGAGTTCAAGAGTAGATTTGGAGCCCAGTAAGTTGAGGATAAATGAAGATGATGAGAGCCCAGAGGAAGAGTCAAAAATCAAGTTGTGGGAGGAGAGGAAAACAAAGTGGTGGCCTTACTTTAATGTAGCACCTTTTTCTGTCCTCTCCCTCCTCTCCACCAACTCTAAAGCAGCCAGGCTGTGAGATGGAGCTGTACCAATCTGGTTTATTTGAACTGAACCCCAGGAGGTGAAAGGTAATGGTGTTCCCCAAGTGCTGAGTTTTCATTTGAGCAATACAGTCAATCTGTTGGACATAAAATTTGCAGTGTTTACTGTGTTAATCTCCACTCCCCAAAAAAAGCCTCAAAACATGTAAAAAAAATGCAGTTCTCAAAGTGGGTTTGTAAGTGTAGAACTCAAATAAGTTCATAGATTTAAAATAAGAAGGACTTTTTTATTAAAAGGATGTCCTCATGTATGCCAAGTATCAAAGGAAATAAAGCTGCATCCAGTTTCATAGCTCCAGGCTCTGTGCAGTGAACAAATGCCACTCCTTGGAGGTTCAAAAACAACGTGAATAAGAAGTAGGAAAACCTGTCAAATATATTTGAATAGTTTTTAGTGGCTGCAGTATTATCCTTGCCTCAGTTGGTTTACTATCACTGATGCTACACTGCCATTTCCAGGCTGTATAGTTAAAAAAAGGTGGCTGATGTGTACGTGCACACCTTGAATGGCAGAGGGGGAAAACATCCCACCAAACAAGGGATTTGCATGAATGATGGGACTAACTCATGTCAGAGGACAGTTACTGCATCATAGTGATTTTGGTACAAGTGTAATATTCTTTCCGTTTTTAATTTCCTTTATTTTGAACATCTATTTGCAAATATTTTTCTATTCTTTAAAATGAATGCTAATGTAACTTCCTGTGGTTGTGTCTTCAAAATTGCTACAATTTCTCTTTCTTGGGGGGTATTTTTCCTGTTATCAAACTTATTTTCTTGCAGTCTGCAGTTTAATTGAAAAGTTGTCGCTGTCAAAAATGCCATTTAGAGGAGATCCAATAATCGGTATGTCCTGTTTTAAATAACCTTCCATGATTGTAGAAACTATTCATTAAACTAAAGCATTAACAAATTGTGTTTTTCAAAGAAGCAAAATTAATGGGGTTGGGTGGCCTAGCACATTAAGAAATACGAAAAAGATGCACAAATACTGCAGCAGATGCTGATGCAATTTGAATATTTGGTTTTTAGCTGTTGACAAGAAATAGAATTTTGTGCAGTATTCAGCATCACCAGGCATGGGGTGTTCACTGTGGGCATGGCAATCCAGTCTGGGGTAGCTGTACTGAGAGTCACAGCCTTGTTTAGTTTGGAAAACCAAGGACGTGGGTCGATCTGCATAATTGCTGGTCTGTGGAAAAATTAAATGGAGAATGTTGAAGTTCAGAAAGTAAGAAAAGTTAAAGCTGTTCATGTTCCTTGCTATTCCAGGTGGTTGGCAGTGGTTAATAAATGACAGTCTAAGACATCTCACTCTTGTTTCCAGTGCTGCACGACAGCATATAAAGGTACAATAATTCCTCTTCCTTCTTGTGGTCACATTAAATACAGAATCAGAAATACTTTTGCTTTCCTTTGGTGGATTATTTTCCATGGGTTCTTACTGGTTCTTGAATACCTGTTTCTTAGATATGTGAGAAGGGGTATTTTAAAAAGTATATTTTGAATTCCTCAAGATTCCAGTGGACCTTTTTGATGAGTACTTGACCACTTATCCCGAAGGTTGTTCTTGTCTGTACATCTGCACAGGGTGGGGAGTTGCTGATGGTGCTGGAAGCTGCTCCCCAGTGGCTCTGTGGTTACATTTAGAGGATGTTTTGCTTCTGTTTTGGTGTACCTGTAAAATGTGTGGTTTCAGAGAACTTCTGTGAGAATTAAAACCACTGTGGATGATGTCCACAGGTGCTGAGGGCGTTTGGTAACTCTGCCAACACTGATGGGAGTTACCAGAATTATTTGGGACAGCAAGCTTAAATTTTCCATTAAACTCTGCTGCAAATCCTTTTACTGTGCTCTCAAACTGCTCTGATTCTGAATATTAAATCCATTGATGGGTATGTCTCATGCAGTTTTATTTACGTCATCTTAACACTGCCAGTTTTTCGCCTTAATATTCCCAAGAAATCCCATGGCAGTTTGATCTCGTGCTCTTAAAGGCTCTGCTGAATTATAAAGCCCATTTGTCTGCCCTGTTAGAGCTTACAGACAATCTGAATTTAACATACTGTGCTCATCGTGTTAGGTTTTAATAATAAGATAAAAAGACATTCCGAGTATCTCGCAGCTCATCTTTTTAAATTGTCCTTGGGAGACAGAGGAGACTGGAGTGCATCCAAATCACTGAAGGAAATTAAAAGATGAAATTTGAATTCTTAGCATATTCTTTTGGGATTAGCAATTTATTCAAAGTGTCGGTATGTCTTACAGCTGGAACTTCTAAACCAAAAGCTTAGAAGAATTAATTATAGGTTGTAGAGAATTTTGGCTTGTTTGATAAACATTAGTTAAAGCCAAGCAAAGCATGATTAGTAAATATCAATTCTCACTTATTTCTGCTTCTGTTTTAGAGAGAAATCATTTTAATGCTTAAGATGTTGAAAAGTAATACTTTTTTTTCCAGACAAACAGTATTCTCTTCCAGTGTAGCTTCTTATATTTAAGGTGAAAAACATTAAATTTAGAAAGTGAAGGATGTGAGCAACCTGGTCCCAGGCGTCCCTGCCCATGGCAGAGGTTGGATAAGATGGCCTTTAAGGGTCCCTGATCTACAGCAGTTAGATAATTCTGCATATTTTGCTACTGTAATGCCTGTGGTAGTTAGAATATTGTTTAGATGAGTGCTGGTTTTCTTTCAAGTCCTTGATTTTGCATAGAGAACTGGTCTGAGGTGTCTTTGAGGGCAGAATGAATCAGCTGAGCAGGATTTCTGTGTTACGTTTAAGATTTCTTGTACCCGGAGAACATGAGTGTTAATAAGTATTGCTGCTATTCACATGAAGTGAACAATGCAGAGCTTTTGTGTGCTTTCAAATTTATTATAATTTCGGGTAACATTGTATTATTAGCTGAAAAGTATAATTCAGCCGTAAATTTTATGAGAAAACCTATTATGTGCTTTTTGAAAGAGCAGCTGAGTTGTTTTGTGTTCTGTATCAGTAACTGAACCCACTCTAAAAGTGAGGAGGCTCAGGTGTAATACACAACCTTTGATCCTTTTCTAAACCCATTAAGATCAGGACACCAGGCCTTTGACCCTCAGTGTTGGGGCTTTTTTTGTTTATAACCTTCAGTCCATGTTCTTTTCTGTGTTTCCTTTCTGTCACTTCCTGGGGAGAGAGGGTTTGTTTCTTGTCAATCTGGCATCAGTATATGGAAGATGGAACAATGACTTGTGTATTTTGTAATGCTCTGTCATCCTGGAGGTCTTTCATTTGAACTGAAAATGCATTTCATATATTACTGTTATTATCTTAAATGCTAATTTAGCTTACTGCTCATATTGAAGGAATAAGATTAAAATCTGTTTTTTTCCTTACATAAGTTTCCTTACTAAGCCAGTATTGGGAAGAAGTAATAAGAAAGTAAATGCCAGTATCTGAAAGTTTTTTTTGTGGTTTTTTTTTTTTTTAAATCCACTTTCTTTTTCCTTAAAAATTCAAAGAACATACAAGTTGAGTAAATGTATCTCTGTACCTTTGTTGCAGGAGTCTGCAGTGTCTGCACTGGCTGCACTGTGCAATGAATTTTACATCAACGAGAGGGGAGAAGCTGATCCAGCTCTGCAGGGTAATGATTCATGTTTAAAATAGAGGCACAGAATACTGGGCTGGACCAAACTTGCATGTTGGAGCTATTGCAGAGAGTGGGGAGGGACTTCAGTAGTTTTAAGGGAATTTAAAATTCTTTAGGAAAAAATAACTGACAGGTGAAAGTTGTCTGAAAAATGACAGCTGGAAGTGTAGGAAATGTCTGGGGTTTTGCTGGCTTTAGACTGGAGGTGAATAGAAGGTACCACCATAAGGAATACTAGGCAAATGTATGTTGCTTTTCTATTCCATACTGTAAAACAAAGAAACAAAGATTACGTGTTTCTAAAATCCTAAATTTTAACAAAACGAGTCTTTTTCACATCCTGTTTTGATAAACTCTGCCAGAGATCTTGGCTTGATTTACAGAATTGCTAAGGGATAAGGAAAGGATAGAAAAGGACACCCAGAGTTGTTCTAAATGTGCATGTGAAAGCTCATGTGTTTGTATTTGGATCAGCAGTACAGGAGGAGGCTTAAACTTCTCTTAGGGGCATATGAATCAGCATCTTTTTTTATACTGCTTTTCTTGTACCTGTCTTTGTTTCAAGTATCAGATTGTATCATGTCCATCAGAGATGGATTGCCGGATTGTACAGATAAATATTTTAAGAATAACAACATTTATATTCTTGCTTTTCTAAATAGGACAGTGAATTTAAATATACTTAATAAAATACTGATTTATTTTCCTGTTTTTTGCCATTATTAAATCAAGTAACAGAATACCTTGTTATTTGTTTATTGTTTATTACAGTTGTTCCCAAAATGAACTTGATACTGATCACATATGTAGTTGCATGCAGTCCATGCCCCAAAGACATTAGGGCTGAACTATAAAAGCAGCCTATCTTGATTTTAAAATACTTTATATAGTGCTAAATCTCCATGTTTTTGTCAAAAAAAACCCAAACAAACCCATACCCCAAAATTGCCTTTTCCTTCCTGGAGTTTGGCCCTGCCTGTCAGATTCTTTGTGGGCAGCATGGGAAGGTGTGACATGGTACCAAGGCAGATAAAATCCTCCTAACCTCAGGAAAGGGTCATGTGTAAAACCAGAATGTGTGGGGCGGGAGGAGGCAATGCTGAGTCAAAGCAAACAAGCTAAAAATGAGTTGAAAAGTTGATAGGTCAAACTTTATGTAAGGATGAAGTTTCATGGTTCTGTAAAAGTGGACTGGGAAACTCAGGCAGGTGCCCAAGTCAGGAAGGAGAAGGGATCTGCCCAAAGTACAGGCAGTAGATGGCTGCAGCTATTGTTGCTGTACTCATTTAGATCCCTCTGAAGCCTAATTGGTTTTTCCTGGATTTTAGGTTAACTTTTCATCTGGCTTGTGCTTGAAGGGACCATGGCAATGTGGCCATGATGGTCTAGGGACACAGTTAAGTCAAATTTGTAGATACAGACAAAATTTTTCCTGAGATTTTTCTGAAATAGAATTGTGAGTTGGGAATTTTTCTGTTCTAGAAAAATCTCTGGTCAGCTCCTTCTTGAGTACCCTTTTATTTGGCCTTGACTGTGCTGGACCCTTTTCCACAGATGATAACAGAAGTGCCATTACACATGCAAGCATCTTTAAAAAGAAAAAAAGGTGTATTTTATCTCTGTACCAATAAAACTTATAAATTTCATGCCTGTCTGTTGTGGGATTGAAATCCAGTGTGTGAGGGATGTGGGTATGTGTGGAAGCTGCAGTGCAGAAGACATTCAGCACAGTGCAGGTGCCTTAGATAAGTCAGTTAAAGCAGGTCTGGACATGATCTTGAGGGGATTAGGAAGAGAAAAAAGCTTTTGGTAAAATTTAATCAGCGTTTCGCTGTGGCTTGGTGATGAAAATGAAAACACCAATCAAAGGTGCTTTAGCAATTTGACATTTGGAATCTGTCTTTATAAGGCTGCAGTTTTATTGAATCACTGCTTTTTTTTCTTTTTGCCTCTGTTTTGACCTTCTCTTTGGTTTTGGTTTTTTTTTTTTCCTGTCTTAATGTGTTCTGCTTTGGTTTTGCTGACTTTCTCCTTTAATATTCTTTCAGGATGGGTTGTATGGAATTAATATTGTAGACACTTCATAGGCCCTGTTGGTTTATGAAGCTGAAGGCTCTTAGAAGAATATTAACATTTGCATTACACTTTTCCACCATAATTACTAAGTGGTTATAAGCAAAGAGCTGCTTGTTTGCTTGTTGCTGTGTCATTTGGCTAAAATGTCAATCTTAAATTTACATCAATCAAAGTGGAGACTGTCACAGCCTCACTGTGTAAGATCTTCTTGCTGTCACAGCAAACACTGCGTCTTCCTATGGCCTCGGGACTCCTAACACCCCGGTGGTTTTGAAAGTTTTGAATAATAGATGTGCTTATCTGAAGGTATTGCTCATCTCTGGCCAGGGAGCTGGGCCCCTGCTGTGAGGGACAAGTTGGGGCCTGTCCATTGCATTGGGGTTTAAAAGAAACACTCGTGAATTATGATGAATGGGGAGTTTCTTACGGCAACTCTTCTTTCTTCCTCTAGCAAATATTGCTCAATCATTTAAACCTTAGATTACAGTAAGCAGTGGCACAATTATGTAATCATCCCAGGATCTCTAGTTCTTTTTCTCTGAGGATTAAAAAGTGTCTCTCCAGTAAAGCGATCGATGAGACCACCTTGCTCCTTTCTGAATCAGAGCTGTGTTTATTGCAGCTGTCTTGGAGAAGGTTTTTTTGGAGTAGCTTGTTTTTCTCTGCATCTTACAGAAGAGTTTAATGTGAAAAATCAGGTAAAGGAAGTATTGTCTGTAAGTCTGAGATAAAGACTGCAGCAGAAATGTGTACCTGCTCCTGACTTTTTCTGTTTTTATTTTTTTGTACACCATTTATTTTCTCCTTGGTATTGCTTTACATGTTTGGTGAGGCTTCTTTTTCCATGCCCAGCTGAGTTTATTCTTGTGCCTTTTGACTCTGTTACTGTTTGTAGAGCCACTGTCCACGTTGTGTCCTGTGCCAGCACAGAGAACCAAGGGGGCACTTCTTCTTGAGCTTTCTCCTCCAAAACACCCAACTTCATTTTTGTCTCTCTATGGAAAATGATCTGAAATTATCTCACTGTTTAGGTGTGATCTGTCTGTATGTGCTGAAACAAGACTCCCATCAGGAGTTTTCTGAGGGAAAACTGTTAAAAGAACTGACCTTCACAAACCTTGGGGGTCTCCTTCCTAGCACAGAATACTTTTCCAATGATAGAAAATGGTGACCTATAAATATAAAGGACTTGCTCCCCTGTGCTTACCCAGAAATTTGTGCTTACACTTACTATTTGGATTTCTAAAGCATGATATCTCATTAAAACTGAGAACTTTGTCTTCCCTCTCTGAAACAGTAGGATTAGTCTAAATACAAACTCAGATTTTTTTAGACAGAAAATATGATTTCATTCATGTAAAATTGAACACCTTAAAATTTTTATCCTTTTCCTGTAGAAATTAAGGTATTCTTCATTTTAGTTAAACAAGTTACAAAATTTTCCAACTACTTTGTTTAGGGGATCCTTTCCTTATTTTTTTCCTTAGCCAAATACGAAATTATAATGATGTGGTGGTTGCTTTTCACTCTGCAACTATGTTTTTTCTAGATGAGCTGGTGACACAGTACGTTTCAGAACTACAAAACGCAGAGGAAATGATTCGTTGTGGCTTTTCACGAGCTCTTGGGGCCCTTCCAAGATTTCTGCTGAAGGGCAAGCTCCAACAGGTGAGAAAATAGGATCATTGTAATGAGAAGAGGGCACAAGGCGTTTGGAGTGAAACCTGCGACAGTAATCAAATAAATAATAATGATCATAATTAAAGGTCTTTGTCAAAGGGGTTTGAATGCTAATGTACAGAAAATCATCATGAGTTGAGCTTGCCATAGTTTCTGATGATTAATGTTTAGTCCTGCTTTAGCAGTGCTAGTGGAAAAGCCAGAGGTTGAGTTATCCCTTTGCTATGGGACACTGCTCCAAAGGAAGAGGGAGGTGTGCTGGCCACTCCTGGTGAGAGTCCAAACTCTGCTGCCTGCTTGCTTCTTTCATGCAGGATTGAGCTCATTTTAATGTGATGTCAAAATTTAATATAGAAAAAATGCTTTGGATTTATGTTTTTCAATCTTATTATTTTTTCAGGTATTGGAAGGTCTAAAAACAGTCACAGTAATTTCCCCTGAAGACGTGAGCTTTGCTGAATCCCGAAGAGATGCCTTAATAGCAATTGCAAAGTACGTTTCTCATCTCTGGTTTTGTCTAATTTTAAATCTCTCTGTAGAAGCTTTCTCCTGTTCATTCTGCTTTCTGCTGGGAGTCTTGAAATCAGTTACACTGAAAACACAAACACACACAGCTTTCGAGTGTCTGCACCTCCATTCCTCAATTTATTTTTGATTCAGAGGATTATCACACACCTGACTGTGGAGTACAGCTCTGATGGTGCTGTCAGTTTTTTATCAGTTAACTGATTACCTAGAGTATGTTTTAATGTTTGCCTTTCTCGTGAGCTGCAGTTTAATGAGCTTTACTGAGGAGGAGGAATATATGGTTTTTTTTCCACAATCTTAAGAAGATTGAATTGGTTTAAAGAAATTGTGCTTTATATTTAAAGGAATGTTTTCTATATTGAATAACTGCAGTTAGAGTTAATAGTGTACATGTGTATTTTATGCTCTTAAACTGTTACAGTGCAAAAAAACCTGTGTCTTCAAGGTAAAGAAGTTTAATATCAGGTTCAATGCACATTGTGTTGGCCCTTTGCTCTCCTTCCTGACTCTATTTTAAGGAGAGTTCAGAGACTGACAGATACTGAAGCATGTTCCTTCTTGTAGTGTTATAGATGTGAAAGCAACCTACTTCCCTGCTGAGATCTTGACTTTGCCAGTGTTCCTTTGAACCCAAACATTGCTCAGAAATCCTCGGGTTAAATACAGGACAGAAACATTCCTCATTCCATCTATAGCAGATGTTCCAGGTGTTGGGAAGTTTATTAAGCAACACATCTTAATGTGTCTCCTTGCTAGTGTTATGGCTTTGCCTCCCATCCCTTCTTTTCCTCTATTTTTAAAGGGTTTGCCAGACAGTGGGTGTGAAGGGAGATGGATCCCAGCAGGAATATGTCTGCAGGGATAATGTTGATCAGATTTATGCCACGCTGCTCACTGGTGTGACCGACTACACCACCGACAGCCGGGGCGACGTTGGAGGATGGTAAGGTGGGACTAAAAGGGGGGGCCAGGTTTGGTGTCTAAGGAAAACCTGATGTGTTTTCAAAACCTCTTAGAAACAAGAGCTCCAAGCCTTTGGAGATTTGAGCCTAGGTAGGAATGCACAGTGGGAAGAGAGGTAGAAAGTAAGTGGCGAGGCTGACAGGTTTTGGTCATCCTTCCTCAGAAGTTGGGAATATGGGAACTGATGTGTTCAAAACCGAAGTTCAGCCTTTTTCTGGTTCTGTGGATAACATTAGCTTCTTTTAGTCAATACCAGGAATGTATTCAGTTGCAAAACAGGGATTTAAAACATTTCTTCTCTTTCTTTGAAATAACGCATTTGGTCCTGCCTGATCTCTCCTACTCCTACATCAATCCTGTTGTGGGGATTTTTTGCCAGGAGAGGGAGCAGCTGCATAACGTGTTGGTGACTGAGAGGGATAAAAACTCCAAATTGTCCTACAGCACCACCGAATCTTTTGTAAGTTTAGGGTTTCAATGATATCAGCTATGACACTGCAAGAGTACATCATAAATCTATAGGAGTACGTCTGCTGATGTGAAATCTGTAGAATAGATAGATAAATAAAATAATAAGTTTAGTAAACTTAATAAGATTAGTAAGATCTTAATAATATTAAGTTGACAGCAGTCATATTTTCATGACATTCCTCAATCTTCAAGGTCCCCCTAATAGAAAAAGAAGATTCAGTGTGTAACACTGCATTCCTCTGAATGCTCTGTATTCCTTCATTAGCAGTGATCTGGAAAGGCAATTTCTAAATTCATGATCCAAAGCACTATAAAGGCTCGTGTCCTTCTCTGGGTTTGTGTTTCATTTCCAAAGAAGCTCTAATTGGGGATGTGTCAGCACTTACTGATTGGAAGTTCCTGCCAGCTTTGAATGGGAGAGATCGTGAAGAGTTCGTGTTGTTCATGCCATCCTGTAGAGTTACACAGCATAGAAACCCATGTGAAGTATGGATCTTACAAACCAAACGTGCTCTTGTCAGGGTACTTTTCTGCATGTATTTACAAGCACAAATATGCCCAGCCTGAGGTATTACTTGTTAATAAAAAGCATTAAATTATCCTAGTTCAGGAACAAGTCCAGTGTCTGCAGGTTTAACATACATGACCCTTTTGATGCTGTGTAGAAGCCTCAGAGCAGTCATGCTCACTCCTTGATAGTGAAGCCACAAACTGTGTAAATGAATGGGATAAAGTAATTTTAGTTGTCTTTTATTTGTTGGCAGTTGATTTTGAGTAAAACGCTGGTTTTGAAAAGGCTGCTTAATGTTATTGTGTGAATCCATAATTTTAATTTGAAAGTGTGCAGATGTGTTGCTTTTAGATATGAAATACCAGCCTTGTTTAACATATGGGTGATACTGTTTGTGTGGTATGGTAATGAAGTGGTAAAATACATGTATTTGACCTGTCTAGCAGCTGCATGAGTATTTCAGGGTAAAGAGATGTGTGTTCAGGATTTTAAATTCACAACCTATTGATAGTTCAGATCTAGTATCTGGCTCTGCCTTTGTTACATTCCAGGCAGGAGGGGGCAAGTGCCTGAAAAGTACTGGTGAGAAATAATTTTGCTGGTTGAAAACATTCTGTTATTTTCCCAGTATGTTGAAGAAGTTCTTGTCTAACAGCACTGAGTCACATGGAGTGTTTGTGATGCCTTTTCTTGGTCTTAAAATCAAGAATCAAACATGGTTAGAAGGAAAGAGGGGTTTTACCTCAGGATTTATTTTAAGGATCCTTAGGTGCACCATGTCCAGGTCGAATGCACCTCCATGCACACCACAATGCCCACCCCCAAAAGATCAGGTATAACATTATAGGTGTTACTAATTAGCAGATCTATCAAAGATTCCCCAATGAGAGGCTCAAGTGAGTCCCCCTCCCCAAGGAGCCTTCCCCTGGATGGTTCTATCTCAGTTTACAGAATGTGTTCTGGAGAGGACCTTGGGCTCTGGGGCACACTGATCCCTAACTACGAACCTTCTAAGATGTTTAGTCTCCTAGCTTGACAAAATAAGTCTAAGAATGTAGGCTAAAAACCACTAAGAATACAAAAAGCTATAAAAAGGTGTATAAAAGGGGTATAAAAGAAAAGGTAAAAAATCATTATGGCATCATTTGAGCGTTTCAATATCTGTGCAGAGTGTTTGTATGAATTAAGTGCTTCAGACAGTCACTGCCCTCTTCCTTGAAGGGTGTTTTCAGCAGTGCTCTGTGAACAGGAAGGTGGCTGTGCTGGTGCCTGGCCAAGCCCAGCGTGGTAACATGTGCTGCTCAATGGGCATCATGTGAGTGTGGCAACTTTTTGCTTAGGCTCAGATTTGTTATGTCCTGTTTAGAGCTCTGTGCTGCTCAGTCTTAACTTTAGTGTCATTATTTCATTTGGTAGCCCCAGGTTTGCTTTAAAAAAAGGGGGAAAAAAGTTAATTACAGTGCCATTCTCCTTTCCAGGATTCCTCATTAGGCTTGAAGGGGGCAGGTGCTGTGAAGTACATTTGTAATAACCATATGAAATGGGAACTACTGCAACACACTCTGTAACCACCTCTTGTCTTGTGTAGGGAGAAAAGTTGTGATTGTGCTTTTTTTTCAGTGTGCCCCGTGCTGGATTGTTCCTTGCCAGTGATCATCAGCAAGGAGCAGTCAAACCTTGCTGGTTGTCCTCTGCCAGTCACTGGCAGTGTCAGATCTCACCAGTTCCAGCCTGGGCTGCAATAATTTTAAATAGCTTCTCTGTCTTTGCACGGGAAGGGAAGTGTCAGTTCTGCAGCACAAAGCAGAAGGAGGACACTTTGTGCCACGTTATCATTGGGCACTTCTGTAACTGGCGAGCCTTGTCCCTTTAGCACTTCACTGCAATATTTACAAACGTGTTGGAGAAGTTCACAGCACAAATAATCCAGACTGCTCTCAGCCTTAGTTAAGGTTTGTGTGTTGGGGTTTTTCCTGGTTTCTGTAGTGGTATCCAGCTTCTCAGCTGGTGAAATTGTCGTACAACAGGGAAATAGTGACACAGGGCACGGAATCAGAGATGGGGAGGTGTTTGACATCTCCAGCTTAGAAGAGGAAACAAGGATGCAAACTAGTGAGGATCAGGAGCAGGTCATTCCAGCGTGCACGAGGAAGGAGCTTGGCTTTCCCTGCTGTCAGAGGAGCAGGAGGGAGGTGAATGTGTCTCTAACACAAGAGAGGGGCGGGTGTAGCTGACAGAAAATGGAAGAGCAGTAATACAGGGTGGGGAGGCAGAGAAAAGGAAGAGATATTGAGCTTTGTGTTTTCAAAGTCAGGTGAGATACTGAAGATGATGAGGACCTGGCTAAGTGTGATTAGGTATTCAGCTTAACTTCCACATCTGAGAGCTCCCACTGCAGTTCTCCACAACTATTGTTTATCCTTCACCTGTGTCTTGATTTAAAACAAAACAAAGTGGGACTTTCAAAGAAATCCTGAGGACATTAAACTCCCAACATCCATTAAAATTCAAATGTGCTTTGAGCACCAGATTTTTTTTTTTTTTTGAGCTTTGGGCAATTCCACCCAAAATCAAATCAAGAAACACTTAAATCAAAGGGGGAAAGGGGGATCCTTTCTCATGGCAAACTGTTGGCTGCTGAAGGCTTTTGTGGCCTCTCAAATAGCAGTGTGTTCTTATTCTATTTCTTCTAAACCATTGGATAAAATGGAAAGATATGGGGAGAAATGCTGTTTCTCTGGAGAAGCCTTGTCTTTTTTTGTGTTATTTTTGTCTTTCTTTAATAGAATCGTGGGAAAGTTTCACCAACTTTACTCTCTGTATGCAAACTTCACCTTTCTTTTGATAGATTGTTTGCTGGGACATGTCTGATCTGTCTACAGGTGTTAGACATGAATATCTAAGTCAGATACTGTACAAAAAACTAGTAAAACATAACCTTGATGAAAGACTGCCAAACTTGTTTTGAGCTGCTTTGGAAAAAATGATGTAATTTACCTTTTTTACCATTAAAACAAATGTCCCACCCAGTTTTAGATTGCATCTGCAACTATTTTCAAGTTGTTTGGAAGTTAGAAAATGGAGTATTTCTTTTCATAGAAGGCTGCTGGACCTTTTCAAATATTTAACTTTTTTCCTTTTTAAAAAAATTGTTACTGAGAAAGGATGACATTACTCTGAGTTACTAATGTAATGAACCTGCTGGGCCTGGTCTTGTGCAGGCTCATGTAACCCACTGAGATATTGCCTGTGTCTTAAGAAAGAAACCACTTTTAATAACTCATGGATTGACAAGACATGTGGTTTTAAACAAGCATACTGATTTTTTTTTTTTTAATTGAAATTACACTTTTTTTTTTTTTATGTTGTATTTAGACATTTTGAAGGTAGCAGATCATTATCTAGATAAGACTGACTTCAAGCACAACAGTGTTCCTTTGGTCAAGCTTTTTCTGAAATTAATTATTATTTAGCATAGAGATTTAAGTCACTCTGAGTCACAACTTGTTTTTAATGTTGGAAATATTGAAAATTTATAAGAATGTGACAGTCTTAATAGTGTTAAATATCTGAATGTCAGAATGTGCATTGGCCTTTTCAGAAAACAATTTGAAGCAGACAAAGCACTTAAGTTTAAATACATCTCTTTGCACACTAAATATTACTAATCATTATCAGTTTTAACCTCCTTAAAGTAAAGAATAAGCCTGATGACATCTGGCTGGAATAAAAACCAGGCAGGGGTGAGTGTTGTTCCCTCAGTGTGATGTGAACTTTGTTTCATGGAATGGGGCTGGGGGGGACAGCTGTACGCACTCCTCATCCTCCCAAATTACGGTAAGTGCTCTGAGATCGTGGCTTTTGTTACTGTGAATTTTTGCTGGTGTTTTAACCTAGCTGATGTATTTATTGAAGCAAGTACTGCTGCAGCTCCTCTGACCCATCTCTGTCTCCCCAGGGTGCGCGAAGCTGCCATGAGCAGCTTGATGGAAGTGACGCTGCTGCTGGTGCAGAACGAGGCAGAGCTAATTAATGCCAACATGTATGTGATGTGCTCTTCCTCTTCTTATCCCTTAGAGCTACATTCCAGGCCATACAAGAACGCAGTGCTTGGACACTCTGTGCTTACTCCTTTATTGAGTGTGACAGAACTTTGACAGAAGTGCGTCAAGCCCACGCAGATGTGGAGGATGTTGCATCTGGTTTTCAGAGGGATTGACCTTGTTGAGACAACCTGGGTGGCAATCCCACCTTGGAAATAGAGCACAGCTGTGGGATTTGGGCTAAACCTGCCACCTCTGTGGTGCTTCCCAGTGGAGTTCACTTCAATAGAAAGCAAACCTCCCCTCTTATCTGGAGCGTCACATCGTTAATTTGGGATGTGATCATGTTAGCATGAGTTTGTATTTGTTTCTTTGCAGAATTATTAGTCACCCCAAGACAGGAAATAAAGAAAAATACACCGAGCTCCTGATTTTTAATTTCATGATACGGTACTCCTAATAATAAAAAAAATTAATAATAATTACCATTTTTTAAGCATAGCTTGAGCTGCAGTAAAACTTTCCTCATAGTGGTATTGGTCTGTGGACAGGGTGTGCCAATGGTTAGGTGAACATATATGTGGTTTGGGTTTTAATTAAAAATTCCCAGATGGTGAAGGACCCTTAGAAGGGAAGGACTGGATTCTCTAAGAATACATGGCTCACTAGTGCCCCTTCTCAGGGGCTTCCTCCTCTTGATCTGTTGTATACACA
>NW_008239785.1:728257-761860 GCF_000691975.1 Corvus brachyrhynchos | reverse complement strand
CATTCCTGCCAGCTGGATTCTGTTTTCTAAATATTCTGGGCCTTGGTGTAACTGCAGGAATTTTAGCTGGTTTTACTGTCATTAGTGGCCCTTTCTGAAGGGGTAAAGGGCCTTGTGGGACACAGTACTGTAGCTGAGAGTTTAGTTATGAACATAAGCAAAATAGGATATTGTTAAAAACTAGCCAGAATCGAGGAAGTGATTTATTTGGGATGTATGAGATATAGGAGAGACCTTGTCCTCTGCTACCTATGCAGTTTTCCACTTCAAAATGTGCTTTTCTCAAAGTTCCTGCTCTATTTCCATCTGAAATGTAACAGTTCAGCCAAGCCATAAGCACTTCATTATCTTTTTGGACAAAAGGTGAGGCAATATGTGTAAAAGGTGGATAAAATACTCAGTAACATTATTGTCATGCTGGTTTTTGATTAAATGATCTGTGGAAGATAAAGCCTCAAGATTCTGTCAACATGTGGATGTCTTAAATCACTTTTATGTTCATTCTGAAGAGTTAAACCAGAACACTTTCCTAGCAGGATCATTCTTATTTATTTAACTGAAACAATTTAAATCTAAATACACATTCTACTGCTTAAATTTTCTGATTAATTGTTTTCTTCTCTATAGCTGCAAGCAGATTATGTGCTGGCTGGCTCAACAGTCAGCTGAAAAAATAGATAAATTTCGAGCTCATGCAGGATCTGTGTTCCTTACTCTTCTGCATTTTGACCATCCTCCAGTTCCACACATCCCTCATCGAGAAGAGCTAGAGAGGATATTTCCAAGGTAAGGTATTGAAAAATATCCTGAACCAATGAAAGTAAAAGATAAATGCACACAGTTACACCTAAACCAAGCAACCTGATGTAATTTTTGCACCCAAATGCCCAATATATGTATGGAGGAATATTTGGTGCTGTTTGTCAGGATTTTATTGAATTGTCCTATGAATGTGCATGAACACATTTTTTCCTCACCTGGAAAACACTGCTTGATCATAATGATAGTTTTTAACAAATTGTTTTAACCAAGCTCGAGTTGCAGTAGTTTTCCAAGATGGACTTTCTAGTTAAAGCAAGAGTGAGAGCAACTCATTCCTGAATGGTGATTATGATACCTGATGGCAGTGAGGAACATCCAGCTCGTGTTTGGGAGAACCTCAGCCTGCTGTGACTCCAAGTGCTCTGTCTGCAAGGCTGCTGATCATCAGTGCTGGGGTGTTTCCTGGGCTAACTCTGTCTTTGCATCAGTTGTTGAGTAGCTGGTGGTGGGAGAGAACACAGAATGAAACTCCAGAAAGAAACTTGTTTCCTGAATGTAGGCAAAAGTGTCTGGGAAAAGGAAACTGCAGTTCAAATCTTACCTGGATCAGCACAAGGATTTGAAGATTCCTTCACTTTACTGGCAGTGCCTGAAGCTTTGATTTGTACTTGCCCCATATGCTCAAACACCAATGTTTAATTTGATATTTAGGTAATTCAGAGACCACCCTCACTGTTTTGGAGGAGCAGTGTGGGGAGAAGAAAAGCAGTGCACCCATGCAAGATGATTCTTTACCTTCCCCTTTCAGGTCAGAGAAGGAGACACTGAACTGGAACGCGGCGTCGGAAGCTTTCCCTCGGATTACGCAGCTCCTGGGCTTGCCAGCCTACCAGTACTACGTGCTGCTGGGGCTCTCTGTGTCTGTGGGGGGACTGACAGAGACCACGGTGAGAGCACCAGTTGTGCTTTGAAGTCTGATGGGCTTCTTGGTTTTCATTTTAAAAGTATAATTGTCTTGACTTGCTGAGCGTGCAGGGAACAAGGAGTGAGGGCGCTTTGTTTCTCCTTTGCTGGCCTGGCAGAACCTGAGAGTTCCAGCCCACAGCTCCCAGCCCTGTGGTGACCCTCCCAGCTGGGATCAGCAGCAGAGCACCTCAGCTCAGGGCAAGGGGATTGCTCTTCTCACAAGGGGTTGAAAGCCAATTCATTTGTCACCTGCTGCAAGGTGTTAGTTGTCAATAGGTGTTAACAGTATACACAGGCTTTTTGTTTTCAGTATTTTTGATAGACTTTCTACTAAAATACCAGTGAGATGTCAGAAGTTCCATTACAAAGAAATACCATTCAAATGTCTGTCTCAATCCTCTCAGCTTTGCAATCGTTATTTCGTTCTTCTGGCATGAACAACCTCTGTATCGCTGGCTTTGGCAGTCTGCTCTGCTGCCACATTTTTCCCTACTTTCTTATCATTTTAGTGTATCCTTCTGTCCTTATATTACTACCAACTTGCATAGGTAGTTTTAGAATTCTTGGTTTCCAGATATTTGGTTTACAACACTTTTTGATTTGTTGTGGCCAAAGATGTAAAATACAAGAAAACAACTGTTGGGGTAAGGACATGGTTCAATATGACACCGCAGAGAAATATCAAACCAGTAACAGAATATTTTAGACTGTCAGTTAAGTCTTTAAATCCCAGTGGTCCTGTAACAGGAGGAGGAGGAGGAGGATGCTGTGAGTCAGCAACCCAACAGTGGTTAAGAGTGTTTCTAATTAAGATTTCCATCTCAAATTAAGAAAAGCAGTAGAAAAGTGAAAAGAGTTGAGAAACAGAGTTTTCGTGGAGGGGGAACAGCTCCTGCTGGGTCACAGGAAGAGTGAAAATCACCTGGAGCTTGTCTCCCATGGCTTCCACTTGTCAGTCACAACTTGCCCAAGTGATTTTTTTTTTTTTTTGCTGGTGCTGTGGGTTCTGCTCTTGGGATCAAGAGACGTCTGTGAGCCTTTGGGTCTGATGGAGCAGAATACTCAGTGTCTGGTCAGTCTCTTGTATTTAAACCAATTCTGAGCATTTTAATGTTTCTAAAATGGCAACTAATTACATAGCAACGGCTATTTTAAAACTTTGAAAACATGTGTGTGTTGGTTTGTGACGGTAATTATCGGATAGACAATGTAACTCTTAACAGATTTCCTTAATAGCAAACATGCACATGAAATTCAGCTTTCAGTTAATTATAGGAGGCTCCACCAAAACCGAAGTTATTTATCCAAGTATAAAAAGGAGGAAGGTTTTGGAGAAACAGACACTCTGGCTGCTAGCTGGGGTCAGAGGAAAATCCTTATTCAATATTTAATTTTATATTTTTTTTTAAAGTCCTGGTTGCATTTAGTTATGAAAAGTGGGAGCAGTTCAGTTACGTGTAGCTCCCTTCCCTTGTTACCATCTGCCAGTGTGTTAAGGGAAACCTTCTGCACTGTTTTCAAACTGTGACTGTGAAATGTTAACTTCTCTGTGACCCTCCAGTTCTCTTTAACACTAAAGGCTTGTTCTGGCTAAAATAGTCTCAAGGGCTTTGGAAAGAAGATGACCTAATTCTCTTTTGAGTCAGCTGGAAAGGCAAGGGAGGGTACTTACACTTGGGAGTATATGTGTATGGTGAATTACATTTAATATCTAAAATGTGATACAGAAATTAGAATTGATGTATCTTGCAATGTCTCGTGTTCCAACTACTCTGTCAAAGCCTGTAGCATTCTTTGCTGAATATCCACAGACAGGTTTAAAACATTAATAGAAAATTTTAAGAACATTCCTATTAAATCCATATGAAAGAAGCAGCTTTTTAAAGTCTTGGATGGAGGAAAAGGATTATTTTGAATGTATGTTCTTGCAGTGGTGTGTGTGCTTTTGTGACTTCCTTCTCTCATTTAAGAAATATCTGGGCACGTACATACATGGAAGTTAGAAAGAAGATTCTTGTATATACTGCGAGATAATCTGAGTTCAAATGTCAGTTTGTCTTGTAGTCATCTCAGGGAATGAACAGGAGAAAGGCTCTGTTGTAATTCCATGGTCAGTGGCTGTTTTGCTGCAGCTAAAATTGCTCTGCAGTATATTTAGCAAGAGTAGTTCTTTGTTTGGCTTTTTAAAGAGATTTTCTGGAACGAGCCGTGTGGGGTCTCTGAAGTGTTTTGGTGGCAGTGGGGCTGCTGGAAGAATTGTAGCTCAAGCATTGGAAGTAATCTGGAAAAACAGAAGATGTCATTCCCTGTGGGATTTGGCACTCTGCTCCATCGTCATGGTTCAAAGGGCACTTTCTCTGTGTAAAAGAATCTTCTAATTATACATCTGGCCCACAGTGATGCATATTTCTGATGGCTGCATAAAACCCCTCAGTCTGTGGAGATCAGGACTGCACAATGCTGCTCTTTCTCCAGTGCACAAACCCTGCAGTTGCAGGGGTCAGGATATAATTTTGATATAATTTCATTATTGTTGAACTACATTACATTCAAAATTTTGTTGAAGCACAGAATGTCCTGTGATTCCCCTTCCCCCCTAAAGAGTGAAAATTGCATTTTAAAATGGTATAGAAATTGTAAGTAAAGCCTTTAAAAAAAAAAAAGAGGAACAACATATTCTGAACCCTCAAACTTCCTCCCAGGCAATGCCAGAGCTGTGTTACTGGGTTAAATCTCACAAATAAAAATATTGGGATGTTAGTAGATGATATTCTAAAACATCTGGTTACTGAGACAAATTGTATGCAAATCAATGCATATTTGATGGAAGAAACAGGCCCAAAATCCTGTTTTCTTGGTTGACAGCTCTTGAGCAAAATACATTTGAGAATAATCCCAGGCATTCTTTTCTTAAAGAAAAAAATAGTGTGACTTATGATATTCCTACTTCGTGTAAAGTATCACTGCTGCAAAGTACAAACCAGAGCCCATGGATGTGCATCAGGCATCTTAATCACTGATGAGTAGCTGAGATTTTGGATGTAACGTGCTCTGTTACAAACTGGATGCCTAAGCTAATTCTGTTTGACCATATCAGTCCCACCTGCTGCCTCAAAACTGGTTTTAGAAGTACTCTGCCTCTGTTTTGCAGCAAGCTGACTGGGAATGGTTTCGTGAAGATTTGTGTAGACACCACGCCAGGTGCCTGCCCAGAGCTGCAAGTGCACCTCTGCTTACTGGAGCTGCATTTCCTTGTCCTTGTCCCCTGGTTCAGGAGGTTCAATCTTCAGGACTTGAATTCTGTCCTCAGGTGAACGGTGCCTTGGAGCGCTGTTCCCGTGTCGCTGCAGGATCTGCTCTTGGCTTCAGTGTGGGAGAGTCACGCCTTGGCAAACCCTGGTTTTGCTGTTTCATAAGAACAAGGTCATTCTCAGGCCTCCTCTTCAATTTGTATCCCAAGTTGTCCCAGTTCCAGCCCATTAACCTCCTAATTTCCTTTCCCAGTCCTTGTGGAACCCCAGGGAAAGGTAAATGTCGCGCGTTTGATGTAGTGTGAATTTGTGTTCTGCATAGATGGAGAAGACGTTTGGAAATATTCTTCTCTGCAAATACTCAGGAGCAGTTAAGATTATAGCTCAGATACCGAGGCTGGGACAAAAGGAGTTCACCTGAGGAGGAAATGGGGATTTAACCTGTTCATGTCATGTTCCCTTGTTATGCTGGAATTTCTTCCAGTACAGTTCCTATGCTCTATGCTCACTCTTTGGAAAATGCCCCATTTTTCAGTCTCCCAAGCAGTTACATGATGGATTATCCACACCTGTACTTTTGTATTGTTTAATCGCTTGCTGTCCTCATTCTCCAGTGTTTCTGGTATCCTGCTGCTCTGCCTTGGTTTGGCACAGCTCTGGAGCACCCCATCTGGAGCTGTGCTCGTTGCCCTTTTCTTTCATGCCCTTTCTTGCCTTTTCAAGTCATTTGGATCTGCAGGGAAAGCACTGAGTCATTCATCTTCCTTCAAAAAAGAAAATGGTGTGAGATCTGTGAGGTGTAGTTTAAGGGACAAAAGAAATAGGAGAGAAAATGACACCACCTAAGATTTTTTCCTGAGATGGGATTTCTTCTGCTTGTTGTTGATCTCTGCTTGTGGAAGGTGTTACTACAAAATATTTCTTCTTTATTTATAATAGTCTTAAATGCACAGATTGTTTCAAAGGGTAGAATATAATAATTAAGCAGGTTTTAAATTTTCAGGAAATCTCTCTTACAATTGTATATCCTGTGAAGACCTTTCAGTGGCAGGACCCAGTTTATACTGGGCACACTGGGACACACACCAGTGCTGCTTTTGGAGTTTGAAAGAACCACATTGGGTTCAGTTCAGTGTAGCTGCCTTGTACAGATTTTACTGAGATTTGGCTGTCATTTTGAAACTCAGAATAAACGAGTAATTTCTCCAAATTGCTTGACCTTTTTAAAGAAATATTTCTGTTCCTGCATTGCCCGGGATGTTTCAGTACAGAACAAAGTGTTAAGGTTGCAGATTGTGCTGCTTCCCAGGATTGCTGGGCTGTGCTGTTTGCAGGCTGAAGCTTCAGAAAAATAGTTGAGAGTTTTGAGCCAAGGCTAAAATGTTTGTTGTTCTTGTGTACTGATGCACCCATAGATGTTACTGATACCAGTTTGTTAGATAAAATGTTTAAATAGAGATTCTTCTCATTTGCTTTTGGGAAAACACTTGTGACGTTTCTCATACTCATCCAATATTTTATTTTCTTTCCTTGATGAAATGGTCAGACCTCTGAGGAAAGGGGAATCCCACAGAAGCTGAGCCTGCTCCCCTATCACATGGCAGGTCCGTGTGGGAGCAGCTGGCCTGGCAAGCACAGTGGCTCCTGAGGATTATGGAATCAGGGAGTGGTTTGGGCTGGAAGGGACCTTAAAACTCATCCTATTCCACCCCCTGCCACAGGCAGGGACACCTTCCACTATCCCAGGTTGCTCCAAGCCCCATCCAGCCTGGCCTTGGACACTTCCAGGGATGGGGCAGCCACAGCTGCTCTGGGCACCCTGTGCCAGGGCCTCCCCACCCTCCCAGGGAACGAATTCTTCCCAATATCCCATCTAAAGTGTGGGGAGCTGTTGAGTGATGCTGCAGCCTGTGATGGTTCATGGCCTGTGTGACCCCATGGACTGTGTCCAGCTGAGCCTTGAGCAGCAGCACTGACCCCTCCTCTGCCATCTTGCTAAGCTGGCTCATTAGCTTAATGCAGTTAAACCAGCAGTCATTATTTCTTTCTGAGCTGTGTGTAATTTTTAACCTGACTTTGCTGGTGGTTTGTGTGGCCCAAGAGCTTTTCTGCATGTTTCAGTTCCATCAGCTGTTTAATAAATACTTGGTGAAGTGCTGGTGTCCTCTTTCACCTTCAGAGTCATAACAGTATTAATATTTGAGGTGAAGCAGGGTGATCATAGCGGTTTGAGGATGTTTTATTTTGAGAGAAAGAAAGCAATGAACCTTTAATGTGGTCTTTTGTCCTGCAGTGGCAAACTTAAAAAGGAAAAAAGAAAAACAACCCAACTTGCCTTGAAAATGGGTTAGTGAAGGTAGAAGAGCCATGGTCCTGCTGGGTATTGTTACTGATTTATGCCCGTGGCTGCTGTTGGATGAGTGTTCCCAGTGCTGCTGTGCTCCTCAGCTGAGGGGGGACAAGGCAGTCTGTAGCCCGTGTTTGTGTGTGGCAGGAGGTTTTTCCTTGTCCTTCACTGGATGTTCCTTCTGTTGCAGCTCAGATACTCTGCCCAGAGCCTGTTTGACTACATGAAGAAAATCCAGAGTGATCCCAGTGCTTTGGAGAGTTTTTGTGAGACGCTGCTGAAGGTCTTTGAGGACAACCTGCGGAATGACCGGTAATGGACTTCCTTGACTTTTTTCCCTTTAACAGCTTCTGGAAGTCAAATGTGTGGCACATGTGCTGAAATCTGCCTAGATGGGAAGTGCCCAAGGCACATGGATTTGCTTTAATAGAGCTGTTTGGTACAGCAGGACTTGTGGTAAAATGTATAACCAAGGAGTGATGGCATAATATTTTGTGTATTCAGGTTTTAAGATCATAGAATGGTTTGGGTTACAGGGGACTCAAAGCTCATCCCATTCCAGTCCCCTGTCATGGGCAGGGACACCTTCTGCTAAGGTTGGTCCAAGCCCCATCCTGGCCTTTGACACTTCCAGGGATGGGGCAGCCACAGCTTCTCTGGGCACCCTGTGCCAGGGCCTCCCCACCATCATAGGGAAGAATTTCTTCCCAATATCCCATCTAACCCTATTCTTTTTCAGTTTGAAACCATTCCCCCTTGTTCTATCACTATTGTATTTTTATTTTGTTTCTTTTCTCAAGTGTTGAAATGAAAACATAGCCATGGTCATTCCAGCTGACATGTGCTGGTTCATTTGGTGCTGATACAGTCTGTGGAATACAGATTAATATTTTCTAATACTGTCAATTGTGTTTTCAGGACCCTGCAAACGTAAAGTGGGTGTGTTGTTAATTAGGTTTTTTCCTTTTGGCTGGCAAGGAATGTCCTGGTTCAGCCAACACACACAAGTTACTGAGCAACCCTCCTCTGTGTAAATCAGAGTTCTAATTTACGTACGTGTAGGTACATAGGAAGTTTCTTTCTTTGCTTCTGATTAAAAATAGTACATATCTGTATGCCAAGAAGTGTATTTACCTTGTTGAATCATTTTCTTTCCTCAGGGTGTCTGTACCTCTCCTGACAATGCTGGACCAGATGCTGGCGAATGGCTGTTTTGATATGTTCACTGAGCAGGAGAAGTAAGTTCCTGGAAGTCTCTTTGGTTTATTTCCCACTGGGCAACAGGGCTCTTAAATCTTGCCCTGCCTGCTGCTGGGTGGGTGCACAGG
Organism: Corvus brachyrhynchos; assembly: GCF_000691975.1. Lineage (NCBI taxonomy): Eukaryota > Metazoa > Chordata > Aves > Passeriformes > Corvidae > Corvus > Corvus brachyrhynchos. The sequence continues at coordinate 753,206 of NW_008239785.1, read as the reverse complement.
GCTCCAAGTGTGAGTCTATATTGCCATGCTTTAATTTTCCTGAAGTGGGACAAACAGCCTTGAAAGGGTTTGATGAAATCCTTGACTCTCATATCCATGTAGAAGTTTGTTACATGTTCATTGTTTGACAGCCAGGACATTAATCAAATGCAATTTGCATGTTTCACCTGGCATTCTTGGACCAGTATCAGATCTGTTCTTTCATTTTCCAGCTTCCTAAATCCCTGCTGGTTGGAGTACAGGTTGTGCTGTACTGGGAGCCTTAAGCACTGGCAGTGTGCCTGTGTGGTGCTGCAGAACCCTCTGTGCCTACCAGCTATGGTTCCCCTAGTCCCACTGCTTTGGTGGATGTGAATATCTCCAAAGATGTTAATTAAGATTCTGATAAGAATAATGAAGAAGACATGTCCCAGAAGAAGACATGTCTTCCACCCTGAGTTTGGTCTTGTGGAAAGTGTTCAGTTTGGGAACGGGTAAACATGAGTGAGATATTCCAGTGTGAAATCCTGGGTTTTTGCAGATGTTTCACAAAAGAGTGATTTTAATTTCAGTAATATTAAAATCTATTCCACAAGCTCTCCCAGGCAGCATCTTGGCACATCTGCAGGTGTTTACAGAATTGTGCAATGTGGATCCTGTAAGCACACAGGCTGGATTGGGAATCTATCGATTCAAGAATTGCTCGCAGCAGATAAATCTGAAGAGCCTTCATCATTCTAAAAGTTTTGATTGAGCTTACTCTTGTCTTGAAGTGTGGGTTTAGATAGTATTTCTTAAATTGCATTTGGCAGTTCCTGTTTGAATGGGAATTTAAAGTGAGTCAAAGACAGATGGAGTGAATATTACTTGTTCAGTTTGGTAGTCGTGCCAGTGATCTGGGGCTTCCACACAGGTTCCAGTCATCTGTGCTGGGAAAGGTGAGAGATTATGGGTGGAAATTCCAGTTAAAGTCTTGTCTCCCATGTCCCAGGTCACTGAACAGAAACCAAGTGGTAGCAGCAATGCCTTTGCTGTGCGAGTGACTCAGACTCAACCCTGTGGTGCCACTGTGATGCTTTGTGTAAAAAACCTGAAATAAAATCCAGGGCTATTAGGAGGGGAAATATTTTGAAGCTGATCCAGATGTATTTGCCTCCATTGATGAGGAAACTAAAAGAGAAAATTAATAATGAAGCAGCCAAGTGGATCATGCTCATGTCAAGAAACGCTGGCCTGGAGTGCAGAACTTGATACCATAGAGAGCTCAGGAAGGGCAGAGCTGGGGGGAGCTGGAAGACAGCTAAAAAGATGGAGAGTTTAGTTCCTGCATGTGTCAGATCTTGGTGATGCAGGTGCCTCCTGGTGCAGAGGTGACCATGGGTGAGTTCCTGGGGGTACAGCCAGGTGAATACCCAGGGCTCTGCCACGCTCTCTGTCTGTGGATGGGTGAGCCCAGAGTTACACTGAGTGTCCTTTGGGTGTAGTTAGGGATGGATACACTGATCTGGCTCCAAGGCCTGCCTGCCTGTGCTGTTGGGTGCCACCTACTCCTTTTTGAGTAGAAAAGTCTGACTTTGGGTCTGGTCTCTGGAATGGAACCATTTACTCCCTTTCCAGAGCAGCCTCCATAAAAATATGAGAAAGCACAGAGTGGGGGGGAAAATGGAGACACTGCTTGGTGGCATGAAAAGGCCACGTGTGCCTGCAGTGTCAGGTGGTTTTATGTAGAGAGTGTCTGAAATTAGAGAGCTGAGATACATGCCTTTTTTTTTTTTTTTTTTTTTTCCTTGGGATGTTCAGCTCCCATTTAATTTCCTTCCCTCATTTTTTCACCATGTTGGGCTGAATGGAGTTTTAGCAAGGGAATTGGGATGTAGGATGTCTGGCATCAGGATTATACCTAAACCAGCCACCAAACAGGCAATTGTTGCATTGTAAAAAAGTATTTGCAAATGCATTTTGAAGTTTGAAATGGAAACTGTGCACTCTCCCACCCATTTGTTTTCTAATAAAACATCAGCAGTCCAGAATGGGTAATATCCAACAGTGCTTAATTTAACCAGGATTAGGAGCAGGATCAGTTTGACCCTTGTTGAGTGCTCCAGGTAAAACCAGTTGCCACAGGGTGTCACTCCTGCCTTGCACAGGTTGCCAGGCATATTCCTTCACACCCTACAGCTCCTACAGTTTAGAATATAAAGCTCAGTATTTCTGGTGTAGGTTTGCAGCTGAATCTCAGTGTTTGGGAAGCTCTGTGTGGCTGGGGTGTGGTCTCTGTGCAAAAGGACAAGTGAGCCCCTGGGTGTTCCTGCTCCACTGTGGTGGTTTGAGTGCTCATACTCAAGGGAGGTAGATTTGCTGTGTGTGGAACTGGCCAGCAGGGATGAGGAGTGTGGGGTAAATACCTGTCCTGTGGGGTTGGAAATGAATCAGCTTTAGTGTCACCAGGGTCATCAAAAGGCTTTCAGAACTGGCTCCTCTGCTGTGCTTGGCTTAGGGAAGAGAACAGCTGTCTGGAATATTCCAGGCTGTTATTTCCTACCTGTCTGAAGGTGACATAAACCTGCTTGGCCAGCATGAGAGGTTCCCCCTCCCTTGTGCTGATAGGAATGGTTTGTATCACTACACAAAGAATGGTGCTGGGGAACTGTTCTGGGTTAAAAGTGCCCTTCTCCCACTCAGCTTGAGGTGTTTCCTCAGTCTCACAAGTTGTGCCAAGATAGGAAGGGAAGGGAGGGAAGTGGGTTGCTCTTGGCAGCAGGGCAGGTGGGTGCTGGGCTGAAGTGTTGGTGATGCTGCAGCATCACTGACCTGCTGCTCCCCCTGCCCCGTGTGCCCTCCCACCAAACAGGGCAGCAGAGGCCTCAGCTCTGTGGTCACACAGCCCAAACCCTCCTGATTCCATCCCAGAGGACAGTGGAGCTGCTCTTGTGACAGTGTAGGGAGTGTTTGTGGGCTGGGGACTGCAGGAGGCAGCGGGCACACCTTGGAACGGAGCTCTCAGAAATGCAGCAGTGCAGACTGGGCTGGTGTAAACTCACCAGTGGCTTCTCTTAAAGCACAGAGGTACCTGGCAGCTCCCTGCTGGTGGTGGGACAAGGACAGGGAGGACAGAGGAGAGCAAACCGAGGCCACTGGCAAAGCTGGCACTGGAGTGTCACTGCTTGCAGCTCCTGTGGCTGCAGGGTCCTGCTGCTCCAGTGGGTGAGGGATCACCAGTGGTGCTGGGGCTGCCCAGAGCCCTGTGGATTGCTGGCTCCTCAGAAGCGTGGTAAGATGGGTCTAATACTCAGTGCCATGTAAACAGAACAGCCTTGGAAAGACAATTCAGGATCTAGTGCTTTCTGGGGTAGTAAGTAGCATTTCTCTCTTGAGTGTGTGTAGTTTACACGTTCAACAGAAGCACCCATGTATTCTGTTTTTTCTGGTGATCTTGCAGTGCTTTAAGAAAGTGTGTATCCTCACTGATCTCCAGCTGATGGTTTCCATGTATCCATGCTCCTGCAGATTATTTTTCTAAGTGATTTCACTGCTCTTGCATAACCAGCCATAAAGCAGAGAGCTGCCAGTGGCTGGTGCAGGGCGATGGCAGTGGCACTGCTGAGACCCAGCTCAGCTGGAGGAGGGACACCAGCACCTCTGGCAGTGCCACGTGTGCCCCTTTACAGACTGCAGAGAGACTTCAGACTGATCCCCTTTCCCCAGTGCTGATGCTGTTCCTGCTGGCACAGTGCCCACACAGGAGAAGGAATTTTCTCAATTTCCTTTACAGAGGCCAAGCTATTTGAGATCACACATAGGTTAGGTTTGGTTATTACAAATGTAGAGTTGGCAACCAACAGAAAGGAAAGTGCATCTGTTTTAAACACAAAATGCTGCTCATGAGGTTCCATGTTTTAAATTTATTCCAGATGCTCTTGTTCCAATTGGTCTCTTTGTTGCTCCCCTTCTCAGCGATGTCCCTGCTGTTCAACCAGTTTAAATCTCACCTAATTCACTGTATTGCCTGGCCTGTGCTGAGAGCCAGGCATGCACTGCAGGGATTGTAATCAGCTGTTTACACAGGGTCTTTGTGTAATTGGGGTGGGAGGAGGAGAAATTCCACCAAGGTAAGACAAAACAAACCTCAACATTCAGAGAGCTCTTCCCTCACCAACCCAGACGAATCCATGTCTGTAGACACACACAGACTCATTCATACAGATGTCTGTTGTTCCCACCAGGTGGAGGATCCTTTACCTTGATTTACCCTGGTTTGTTGTTCAGTTTTTTTGACCAGGTCACTGTTTGCCAGTACGTGCCAGGATTTTGTTAAGAATTTTTCAGAAGTCATTAGAAACCACTAACTCTTGTGTGGAAAACTCTACAGACAAGGCACATTGCCTTGACAAAACATCTTGGCACTCCTATAAACATCTTATTTTAAATGTTCTGCCCTTCAACAGATGACAGTATCCAGCTTTCTTCAGTTGGTTTTATCCATAGCTTTGAATTGTGCTAGCAAAAAATGAATGTTACTATTTTTGCTTTCTGCTTTCCATACACAGTGCAGTGAGGTTTCCAAAACATGCAGCCTAGAAGTAATTGTGCTCACTAGACAAATATGAAATAGTTTCTTTAGCATCTATGGCACTTCAGCCCTGAGTGTAGCAAGTAAAAGATTAAATAATTTGAACTGAAATAAAAGCATTAGTCCCTCTTTCCTTCTCTTTAATAGATCCTTGGAATAACTAACAGTACTTGTGTTTGTATGAGTGTCTGGGAAAGAGCTGTGAGAATCACGTTTCCCAGACTGTGTGGAAAAAGAAAAGAATTTGCTAAATATATTTAAAGATGGCTTCATGGCTTGTACACGTAATGGAACTGTAAGCCCTGTGTTTAATTACGTTGTCTGGAATCACTGAAGGAATCTGGGCTGTGAAATGGTGGAGTAGTTAAGAACAACATTCGTCCCCTTTTATGTAAAGTTTGGTTGGAGACCTTAGGGAATGACCATGACACACAGACTGAGTAACTTTTATTTGGCTGTAGGATAATGTCATTCCTGACATAGTATTTCTGATCATACCACACTGTTTAAACACAAGCCATGGCAACCCAGTTACCCTGCATGCACTGAACCTGCTTGGCTAAAAGGAGTTCACTCCTCAGCACACAGACAGTAGCAATGTAAATAATTAATAATAATAATTTCTTCCCTCCCTTGTTAAAAAATGAAAGGCCCAGGAACCTGGTTGCCAAACTCTCCTGAGCTGCTGGGGGGAAGCACAAACCACCCTGCAGTGTGTCTTTCCTTGCCTTGCAATGTTAGGTTGGCATCCTGACAGCCATGTCTTTGAAATTCTGCTGAAACCTACTGCTCATCTTTTTTTCTTTCCCATTTTCAGCCATCCCTTCCCAGTGAAGTTGTTCACCCTCTGTAAAGAAGAGATCAAAAGATCCAAAGACATCCGGAAGCTTCGCTCCAGCATAGGAGTGTGAGTTAATGAAATCAATCCTTTCTCCTAGAAAGTGAAGAATATTTAACTTGCCAGATGTAAGTTAGGTCTGGTTTATGTGGAATTTAAATGGGAAATACACACAAACACATGTGATTGAAGGTTGTCAGAGTCTCATAGTTCTGGATGGTTGAAGTGAAACATACCATCCGATCAAACTGAACAACTTTTAAGATTTTTATATTCCTGAAGATGCTTAAAGGGAATAATTTGCTTTTTCTTTGTAGAGAGCACAGCTTCCCCTCCCTGCTTTTTTCCCAGTGTACATCTTCATCCTGGTCCTCAAAATGTACTTGTGCAGTTATAACACAAGATCTGCTTTTTTCTGGTATTTTCTAGGTTTTGTGGCCTGATTCAATTTCAAGGAGACATGAGAGAGAAAGTTTTCTTCCAGTTGTTTCTCCTCCTTTGCCATCCCTTTCCTGTAGTAAGTACTGAAGACTTTGCATATTATCAACACTATTCTTTACAATACTTTACAAATGAAAAATAATTTAAAGTGTATTAAAGCAGCATTCTCTTCACCAGGTATTAATGTATAGAACAGACTTTATTTCTCAAGGATCTGCTCTCTGCAGTGCTGCCTTCTGACCCAGGCTGCTGGCTGCCTGCCATGTGCCTGGCTGTGCCACATGTGCTGCCCTTCCACCTCCTGGCCTTACTGGTTAAACTGGGAGCACTGCAGGTGCCTCAGTCATTTGTTTCTGGGAAGACCTGTTCATCATTCAGTGCTGAAAGCTCCAACCAGAGAAGTTACTGTCAGTTCTGTGACATTTCTGAGAGCAGCAACACGGGAGTAGGGCTGGTTCAAGAAAAACAAAGCTTTTTTGCCAGGTGTGACAAAAGCTGGTGCAGTGCAGGAAAGTTTAGCAGACTTCTTACCTTTTTCCTGTAACTAACAGGACACAAAAATCTGAGTATGTACAAGAGATCATATGTATGATGAGATTATTTTAGTCCTTTAAAATCTGTGTTGACTTAGGAAGGCTTGGAATTAGGTTTTTTTCATTGCACAAAACCTGGGGGCCCTGACTCTGCAAAGTTCGGTACTTCAGGTTTCTGTTCCATTTCCATGTTGTGTGTACTTGCTCCATGGGGAATCCTTTGCTGCAGGGACAGGATGTAAGAAATGGAGAGAGATCTTTTCAGTTCCGTGGTTTATTGGTATTTTAACATCACAAATGTGTTTCGTTTTTTACAGATGGCTCAATTTGCTTTGGCACTGCTAGTCCAGAAATAACCCTGTAATTCCTTTGCCTTCCTTTGGCCAAGTTGGGCCCTTTCAAGTTGGGCCAGTCTCACATGTTTGAATTCATTCTCTGTGAGGGACAGAGGTGTGGCCTTCCAAAAGGGAAATACTGCACTGAGTGTAGGAGCAGGAATTCCATGAGGTGCCCACACGAGGTCCCTTCCTGCAGGAAATCCCTGTCAGAGGCAGGAGTGGGCTCAGTGTCCACCACAGCAGCCAGTATGAGGGACCAGTACCAGTAACAGCACTGGGCTCTTCCCTATGGATCAGAGCACCCAAAGGAGGCCACAAGGATGGTGAAGGGCCTTGAGGAGAAGCCGTGTGAGGAGCAGCTGAGGGCACTTGGCCTGTTCAGCTGCAGGAGACTGAGGGGAGAGCTCATCGCAGTTACAGCTTCCTTGTGAGAGGAAGAGGAGGGGCAGACACTGATCTCTCCTGTGTGGGGACCAGTGACAGGACTTGGGGAATGGCTTGAAGTTGTGTCAGGGGAGGTTTGGGTTGGATTTCAGGAAAAGGTTCCTCCCTCAGAGTGTGCTTGGGCACTGAACAGGGAATGGTCACAGCCCGAAGGCTGCTTTGGACAACGCTCCCAGGCACAGAGTGTGACTCTTGGGGATGGTCCTGTGCAGGGCCAGGAGCTGGACTCGATGGTCCTGGTGGGTCCCTTCCAGCTCAGCAGCCTGGGTGGCTCTGGCTGGCTCCTGACTGCACCTACGGTGACGTGGTGGACCCGGCCATCGTGGAGCAGGCCATGACCATCCTCAGTGACACCAACTGGTGCGTGCAGTGGGAGCTGAGATAAATGTTAACATTCATTGGAGTTAACAAAATTCAATGCCTTTGAAAGCTGGGGGGCAGGAAGCCGTAAGAAGTGATACCGTAGGTTCAGCTCTTTATTGCTTCCAGGCCACAAAAGCACTGCTGCTAGGAATTCCTCTGTTCTAAAGAGCTCTCCAGGATACTGTCCCACTGGAAGGGGGATGTATAAAATCACCATTAGATAAAGTAAAATACCCATATTTTTCTAACAACATAAAAAGGGAGGAAATCTTGGAAGTTTTCCATGAACCAGAGATTGGGCCTGTGCAAACAGTCAAACTTCAACTGCACAGACAGTTTCTTGGCATTTATGAGCACTGGCAGGATTTGGGGAAAGGAAGGATCTCTGCAAGCTGGAAAACAACAGAATTAGCAGAACAGCTCAAATCTCCCATGAAATGTAATTACCCAACATGCTACAAGTGTTGTATTCAAGCAAAGATTTGGAATTGGAGCAGTTTAGATGTTTCCCAGGCATAGGATGGCCTGAATTGAACAACCACTTCATAGAATGTAATTCATGTTTTACCTACTCTTACCTGTACTGTTTGCTTCCTCTGAGGGCAGGGGAAGAGGGTCCTGATCTCCCTGAGCATGATCCAGTGACTTTTAGAGCAAAGGAATCATTCCATTAGCACTGCTGCAGTGACAAGAGCAGGGAAACAGGATTTTGGCACTGGATTTTCCCCTTTCTGCAAATTCTAGCATTGTGCATTATCAGCACCTGGGGAGGTTGATAAAAGGCTGCATGCCTGGGAGATTTGAGGAAATACAGAGTTTTAATAATTAGTTTATTAGTTTTGCTGCCTTGTTAAACATTTTTCCTTGCCATAAACCTGGGTCATGGGGCATCTGCCACAAACAGCAGTCACAGAGAACAGACAAATGTAGAAAAAGATATAATTTATTTAGCATTATATTAATTGGCTTTTTGTCTTCATTGACATTTCATGGAAATAAATTTATCCTAGACACGCTCAAAGAACACAAACACCTTAAGGCTGGGTGACAGAGTTGCAGGCTGACTTCTATGTACTTTCCAGTTTATTTCTATGCTTGAGCTTAAATAACTTGATATTTGTGAAAAGAAAGCTAAGTTTATCATTATGAGGGGCGGCAGCTGCTCTTTTTGTGAATTTTCCAGTGCAAAATTAGAATGAGAGTCTCAGCTTTGAAGGAGTGGTTACCAGCAATTCTGCCTGTGGTTACAATTCCTTGTTTAACTGCACGTGGAAGTTTAGGATTGTGTTGGGTGTGAGTCAGTGCATTTAAGAGCAGGCTTGCTCAGGAATTGCATAAAGAATTTGTTAACAGACCCTGTGGAACAGGATGAGCTGAGTGCTGTCACCAAGGGATGATTCCAGGGCCAATATTCACAGTGGTACAGGGAAAGCAGTGGCAGTTCAGCTCTCTCAGAAACAACTGGGTTACTAAATCAAAGCAAAATCCTTGCCCAGGAAAACACTCCAGAAAAATAAATACTCTGTTTTCACCCTGTTTCTGTTTTCATTTTTAGGGTGTGCCTGGCTCATTCTGGCTTGGAGCAAGCCCTGTGTACCCTGCTGCACTATGGCCATTGCTCTGAGATGAAAGACAAAGAGCTCATTTACTTAAAACTTAATTGTTTTATCTTGGTAGATTTGAGCTGTTTACAGAGGAAGAGATTTGAAGTTGTTGCTGAGTGTCAGAACGAGCTGCTTGTTTTCCTCAAGCTCTCTCAGTGCTAAAATAATTCTGAATTACCCCTAAGTATTAGCAGCAGGAAGCCAAATGAGAATTTGAAGGAATATGGTAATTACTGGGATAGATATATTTTCCTTGTTGGGACTACAGAGACTTTATCATAGAATTGTGTCATGCAGAGTTCAAACAAATTACTCTATAAATAATCCATTTTGTTTAGCCACAGGAAAGTTTGCAGTAGTAAATAAGACAAATTGTTCAAGGTGTGAAAAAAACAAAGTTCAAGTTATTTCTAACCTGCCCTTTTTTGCTTTTTATCTATAGAGGGGATGGGACAGTCTTCTCCAAATCCAGTAACTTCAGAGAATAAATTAAGTGAACCTCTAATGAAAAGGGTTGTACAAAGAAGTGGGTTTTTTTAATATAAAACTCTATAAAAGAATAGTCTTGGACATTTTAATAGCAACTGGTTACCTGTGGCAGATCTGGTGTGTATTTATGGTTTATCTGGCTTAGGATGGTACAAAAATGGTCCAGTAGTCTTCAAATGTGACCCAGCAAAAACTCCTGCAATTTGAAATATGCTGAAAGGACACCCCCATTGTGCTGCAGGGTGCATGGATCACTTAAGGAGTTGTAAGGATGTGTCTGAATTAACTGGAACCAACCTTTCCTCTCCCAGGGAAGCAGAACTGCCTGTGGTGAGAGAGAGACGCAACTGCCTCTGTGACCTCATGAAAGTGCCCAGACCCCAGCTGGTGCCCAAGGTGAGGTGGGAATGAGCTCCAGGGGGTGGTTTGTTCATGGAGGTGTCTGTGAGGATGTTCCCAGCCAGCTGCAGAACACGTGGGGTGGCTGGAGCTGCTGCCTGAGGCCCTTCCAGCCTGGTTCCGGAGAGCATTCCAGGCTGGCAGCGCCACATTCCAGACACAGATGTGCAGCCACTGCTCCTCTGCCCTTCCTGGGGAAAGACAGAAACTTCTCAATTTCAACAGCAAGATGATGACATGAGGTGGTGTGCAAACCACAGGATTGCAGCACTGCCTCTGTGGATGAATAGGATTAAAAAAACCATAAAGTGTGTGTATATATATTAAAAAAATGTACATTTTTATATGTTTTTGTTATGTTTTATATGTTATATTGTTGTACCTATCTGATATATATAAAAAGTATACAAAAGAACCCATGCACAGGGAGACACATGACACATCCAGCTGTAGGTCCCACATGGTTCCAGTGCAGATAGTGTGGACTTGCCCACCAGCCCCGTGTTTCAGAATTTCAGAGCTTTCTAGAAGAAGTTTTTTAGTGTTTTAAAGAATATGTGTTACTGTGTATGTATAAATATTTATCTTCCTTTATAGACTCATACTTAAGACATCTATGAGTACCCTTCAAAGACCTCCTGCTGCCCCATAGCAGTTTCTTTATCCATTTTGCAGTTTTTACCATCTGCTTTTAGTACAATTTTAAGAAACCTCAGCTAACATTTTTATAATTCTGCAAAACAAGAGCCTGAACCTCCTGCCCAGACAAGGAATTGTTTTTAGAACAAAAACTTTTAGAGGTTGCTTTTAAAGGTCTTCTAATCAAGTAATAGAAAGGTTATGCTCAAAATAAGAGATCTTACAAGATAAACTCTTTGATCTCAAAAAACCCCTTATTTTAATCCTTTATTATTGAAGGCTGGAGAATACTGATACTTCAGGAGAAAACTGTCTCTAGGGTAAACAAAATAGTAAGAAATATCCAAATACACATCTAGGTATCCCTGATGGAGCTTGTACAGGTGCAGTCTGGATGTTCTGTGCTCAGTTTGGAACTTTATCTCTTGCTCCCGTGTAACTTCCAGCACAGAGCTGAGCCTGCAGCTGCTGTGCCAAGCTCATGGTGCCACTGAAGAGGAGAGGTTCTCCCAGCTGTGCCCATGTCCCCAGTGCTGCTCCCACCAGTGCCCAGCACTCAGCTCGGCACCAGTGGGAGAAGCCAGAGAGGAGGCCAAGCATGGCAGGATGAAAAGGTGAATGAAGTTGGCTGTAGCTGAAATCAGCATTTTCCACTCCTTTAAATTTTGTACAAACAAAACTTGCTGGAGGGTAGTTCAAACCATGGTGTTAAAAGGACTAAATATTACAGCTGGGACAGTGCCAGAACAGTGATGCCACAGGACAGTGATGCCACAGGCCTGCTCCATGTGACCTGTCCTTTTCCTTTCTCTCTGGCAGAGTTCAGCATGAGGAGCAGCAGGCCCTGGCTGCTGGTCTGTACTGGAGCGCGTGGTTCCTGTGCTGCCAGGATCCCGACACGCTGGATTCTCAGCAGAGCTGAGCACTGCACTGCTGGACAGAAGAGGCAGAGCCTGTCTGAAAGCACAGATGTGCCCACAGGAAGACAACCAAAATTCCTTGTTTTCAGTTTTTAATGTTGCTGTCTGGCAGGTTCTTGTCATGCTCTGTCACACTGACCTGTCTGGTTTAGTGTCAGTGGTTTGTACTTCCCTGACTGAACGGAGCCTGTGCTTGTACACACACCAAGAATTAAACCTGACCTGCTGCACTGGTCTCTTCAAGATTTATTTTCCAGGGGTAAGAATGGCAACACTCAGTGATACTGAAATCATCCCAAGCATCAAGTGTCCCTGTGGAGAAGTCTGTCAGTCCTATGTCAAAGCCTCTCGTAACAGCTCCTTCTGTAACTAATTCAGACAAATTGTTTTTGTGGTAAATTCAGTGTTGAGGAAGGTGAGTCAGTTGTTCAAACAGCTGCCAGGAATCCAGCCCATTTCTTACCCCCTACAAAATGACTCCAACACTGATATTTAGTGAGATCAGTGTGAGGGGGAGGTCAAATGCACAGGCCACATCATATTGTAATTACAGTTATTTTATGGCTGTAATTAAGTCCCACTGTCCCAACACTTGGAACAGTGGCTGTGTGTGTATTTAGACACATCTCTACAAATTTGAAAGGAAGGTTAAATTCAGGCAGAGAAGCTAAAACCAAGCCAATTTCCCTGTGAAGTATCTGCTGCAAACTGCAGGTGTTCACTTCCACAGCTCCAACCTGCCTGGCTCAGGTTCTGTTTTTGAAGAAAGTGACTATAAATGGGATTATTCAATACTTCTGAAGGATTCTTGCAAGCTGGACTGGCAGCTGGAATTCGTGGAGCTCAGGGTTCTTCACTGACTGTTGATCAAGTGGTTCTGAGCAGCAGCCAGCCTTGGCCATGTGCTGCACCCACCCCAGGAGGAAATCTTCCTGCACCCACAGCCCCTGTGCTGCTCTGCTGCCACTCACAGGGAACTTTCTAGAACATTCTTGAGAGCTTTTGGGGTTGTAAAGTTGCACCTAGAGGTCCCTGCTGCAAGAACAGCACAAGCTGTGCTGGCACAGCCTGAGTGTTCCAATGGGAGAAAGTGCAGTGGAAATGGTGAGGAGCTGCACATGGCCTCACCTGGCTGCCAGGTGCTGTCACAGACACAGCTGTGCTGCTCACACAGCCCCAAAGCTGAGGATGCTCCCTTGGAACCAGCCCTGGCTCTCTGCAGAGCCCTGGCACACACCAGCAACTGCTCTGGGAGCAGGGAACGTGCTGGGAGCAGGGAGGGGCTGAGGGCTCCAAGCAGTGTGTGACAGAAAACTCTGTGCACTTGCAGTGCTTCAGGCTTTGCCTGAGGCATTGCTGAGGCTTCTGGTAACCCGAGGGCCTGTGTTTGGTGGGTGTTTAAATTAGAAATACAAGCTCCCAGTCAAACTGAGTGATGTGCAACAGTAAAACTGAGCACACAGCATTACCCGTGGTGTAACTATGACCTCCCTTACAAAGGGATTACTCAGCCCAAAGAGTAAATTAATGAAGCACAAATGACTAAAAAATTCTAAACCCCTGAAGAGTTCAGTCTTCCTGCACCCAGATACACAGAGAGCAGCACACTTCAGTAGCATTGCCTCACCTTGGTTCAGTTAAAGTGATAATAATCCATCCCTTCCTTCAGATTCAGCATGTCCAGGTTTGTTTCAAAGGCTCCACCTGTCAAATCCTGCAAAGGAAGAACAAGAAAATGATATCAAACTCATTTCAGGTTGTAACAGGTTTGGGTTATTGGTTCTTTAGGCCACAGAAGAAAGTCCCATTCGCAGAACTAAACAAATAAACCAGACTCAGGAAGGTTTCTATTCAAAAATTAAGGGTATGTCGAAAAGTTGGTGTTCAAATTAGTATGGGGGGGGTATCAGGCAACTCCTCAAATCTGCTGTGCTGCTCTGGAGCACACAAGGGCTGCTCAGCCCAGCTCTGCTCTTCTGTTTGCTAACGCAGACAGAGATAGAAAATGGATGTCAGTGATGTCATTAAGAAAACAGGGCAACTTCAGCATTCCTGAGCACTGGGGTCTTCCTGGAATCCTTAATTCTACTGATCTTAAGGAATGTCACAAAAAAACCCCCAAAAATTAAAGCTGGCAACACCACAGGTGGGGGATAAAGCGGTTGCTCGTGTTTGTGTGGTTGGCCCAGAACAGTAAGAGTGAGGTGTTAACTGTGAATGTTTAGGATGGCAAGTTATAGAAACTGAGTCCCACTGAAACTGGAATTGAAGGAGCTGGAAAAAGTAACCTGGCTTTATAGAGGGGTTAAAAAAATACATGAGAGACCAGATGCTGAATTAAGTGGGAGAGTTAAAGACAAATCTTTCATTCCCAGAGCACAGGAAAAACCAGGCAGGGCTGTACAATAAGAGATCTAACCACATATTTTCTAAAAGCTTTATACAATCAAGCTACTTTAATTGCTGTGACAGAAAAATAAAAATCCCTTTCATTTCCAGCCATTGGAATCCAAGCCAAGCCAGGGCACAATGCAGCACTTCTGAGCATTTTGCTTTTACCTCTAAGTGAGAGCAAACACGGAGCACAAACCCTTGGGTGAAGTGGCCCTGCAGGGCCACGCTGCTCTGACCAGCTAAAGCCACACTTGCATTCTCTTCAGCAAAAACTCACAGAGCAGAATTCCAGCTCCAGCTGTCTGTGAAGCCATTGTAAAATGCAAACTGAGCAAAGATCAGAGGATGCCTGCTTCTTCCAGAAGGATTTGCTCTTGTACCAAAGCCATGCCAGTGCTCACAAGAGAGGAACTGCCTGAAAAAATAAATGAGCCAATGCTGCTCCAAGTACATGGCCAACAGAGTCACTTCTTGTAAACAACCCACTTAATAAACATCTAATCTCTGAAATCACCCTCTCAGAGCTGCATAGAAACATGCAGGTTTTGTCTGTATCAAAAGGAAAAATAATCCCCTACCATGAACAGCAAAATAAAAGCCAATTAAAGGCCCTTAAAGCACACTTCCTTCTTCAGAAAATGGTGAGGAACTTAGGTTGGTAAAGAATAAGCAAGCAGAAAATGCTCAGTGGCCATGAGGGGAAAAATAGACTGAAATCCCAACTGAAGTCAGAGACCAGAGTTTGCAGACAAGATGTTGTATAATAGTCTCATTGTAAGGGCTTCTCAGATTAAATGTGCTTTCGAACAGGTTGCACAGATGTTTTGTCTGGGGACTTCCACCCACCATTATATGCAGTATGAAAAATTAAATTAGTTGTAATAGTACTTGCTGATCCAAGAGTTTATCAACCAACAGTACACGATAATGCCCCGAGGCACTTTGAGCCTGGCTTTACAACCCAGAGTTATGAGCTCAGAGCTGATCATGAGGTTGGGAGTGCCAAGTTAAAAGCAGGCAGTACCAGAGGAGAGGAGACTCAGCTAATCCATCTCTGAGGAGATCCAGCACAGCATTAGAATGGCAGTGTTGTGGGGAGCTAAAGGTTTTAGTTGCTGTCAGAGGGGTTTTTTATGAATGTTCACCACTGCAGTGTATTTGCTATTTTAAAGCTTCTGTGTTATAACAGCAAAAGAACTGCTGGTTATCATCTTCTAATTATATATTATCAGGGCAGTTAAACCATTTGGAATAAGTTACCACAGTCAGGCACAGAAGATGCTTCAGAACTGGCACGGCCAAAAGCCATTTTGTTTAAGGCCTGATCTAATAAACAAAGCCTTTGCCATACACGGGGCTGCAAAATACTGGGCCCAAAGGAGGCTGAGTGCATGTGCTCATTGGGGTATATTTGGTATTGGGCAAGGAAGTACAACAGATCCAGCTCCTTTACAGAAGTTGGACCTTTTCTTATTCTTAATTCTACCCAATACTGCTGATTTAAATCCCCCAAATCCACTGCACAATCAGTTTGATTAAAAAGGCCATTCAACTGCATAGCAAAAGCTTCTGGGAAAAGTCACTTACTGTAAATAGAAACTCATTTTGCTAGGGAGCAAACGCTGCTCCTGCAGATAAAGCCAAAGGTGGAACTCACCAGCTTCACACAGATCACGAAGGGCGGAGACGCGTCCCTGAAGTGACACACGGGAATTTTTGGTTTTGGTCTCTCCTGCAGGAAGAAGGGGTACAGAAGCACACAGGTTACTTGCTAGCTTGGTTTTAGGAGCTGCTAAACTCTTAAAAGGGGAAAAAACATGTTGAGCCCTGATGCTAAACAGACCTTGCTCATTCTCTGCCCGTTGTTTCAGTGCCTGTCACATTTCAGTGCAATTGTGCCAAGTTACACCAAATCTGAATTTGCAGCTTTCTGCTGCTGAAAGGAGCAGTTCTCACAGCTCCACTGCTTCCTCCTCACCTCCAAGTTCTACTTCCAGCCCTTTCTCAAACAATTTTCTCTTTGATACGATGCAAGGTAAGCAGCTTCAATAGCCTGTCCCATAACAAACTATGTTCCTTCTTTTTTTGGTTAATTTTTTGCCATTTTAGTGAGCTGCATCAGTTCCTGTGCCATCAGAGAACATCAGAGCAGGCACAAGAGCAGAGACAGAGGAGGATCTTTCCCTCCTGGGAGGAACTGTTAAATGGCTTATGCTCAGCTGGGACTTCACCAGATAACTTGCTGGAAATCTTTTAATTTTGAGGGTTCCTTCCCTTTATCCACCATAAACCAAATTCTACTCCCACTTAGAAGACGAACCTGTCAGTGAAGACTATGTTTTACCCCATCATCAGAATCCTTTCAGAATATGTATTTTTGTCTTTCTAAACTGACTTCACTGAGTGTGAAGCTGACAGTCCTGGCTCCAGTTTGCATTCCAGTGTCCATTCCCAGCCCGCCAATCTTCTGTCACGGCCTCTTTACCAAAATGAGCTGCTACATAACAGACAAGATCAGTGACAAATTCCTTCATCACATTCCCCAGGACACTTCTACATCACAATAAAGAATGCAAGAGTGCTTATAACTCACCTCAGATTCCTCATACGTGTAGAATCCTTTTGTTATTTTCTTTTCATCAACATCACAAAATGCACTTACCTGGAAAACAGAAGCAGAATGTTTCAATAGCAGCATTTCACCTGTAATGTATCTCTGTAGCAATGCTGCAGGCATGGGAATGGACACAGGAATAGGGCAAAGCACCCTGGGCCTCCTTTGGAGCTTAAACACTTTATTTATTAAATCCTTTCTGGATGTATCTTAAGGAGTTGGGAAAATTCTGCAGCTGTCTATGAGCACACTGTGTACATGAGCACAGGTGATCTCGGTCACTGCAGAAGGGAACACCACCAACCCCATCCTCAGGGAGTAAACTAAACCCCAGAGACCAGCCTCCTTGTTTTGGCACTTCCACTAAAACCCAAGATGAGATGTAATAAAAACCTCTCTCCTCCTGTCCACCCCAAGCATGGAATGCACCCCCAGACACCCCAGGACAGTGGTGCTGCTTTGGGGGCACTGCAATACCTGCCTCAATGCCAGGGCACAGCTCACCAAGTTTGGGAATTCCTATGGTTGTGGACTTGTATTTTTTGACTGAAAAGTTCAGCAGATCTGGTGTTCAAACACAAATTACTGCTTCATTTTGCTTATTCTTACCAGAGTTATGAAAGCATTATTTGCAGCCCTAGGTGCCAGATGTTTCAGATGGGTTTTTATTTGCATTCCTCATAAATAGGCAGAATAAATGCCTGCCATCTAAAATACACAGTGGCCTTATTTTTGAGCCACTAAGTTGCCAGGAACATTTTGGAAGACTTTTTAAAATAAACATGGCTATGTTTTCCTCTGACTTCCATTGGATCTATTCATATCATCTACATGGAGCTCTTATGCTGAAGCAGAACAGTTGAGATAGATAAGGTCGTACAGAAATCAATTATTCTGGTGAAAGCTGGATAGCAGCTTTCATATCTTTTTAATTGCTCCATTAAAAATTGATTAACAACACTTACTGCTGAGAAAATCTGAAAAGCCAAACAGCTGCTTATTAATTTATTAAGTTAGAGAAGGCTGAAAAGGCTGGCTCGCTTTCCGTGTCTAAAATCGCTCTCACACATTTTCTTCCTGTGATTAAGATGGTTTTTCTTTTACCTAAAGTGACCTCATTCTGTTTGTGTAGAGGGAAACACTGTTTTTCTAATACCATAATATCACTTCCTTCATTAAACATCAATGGCAAGAGAATGCAAACAAAAGTATCAAGGGACTGCAAATAAGGCTGCGAACCACCAGCGTCCAAACCCATGTGGGAAATGAGCTGATGAACTGGAGGGGCTGGGCAGGGACAGTCCTTGGAACCCCTTAGAGGGAGGCATTCAGACCTGGAGAAGAGGTTGCTTGAAAACAGACATCAAAGGAAGGACAGAACATTAAGGAAGCATGAAATTTCCACAGTGGGGCTGTGTGAGTGAGGAACAACATTGGGGGCAGAGCCAGACCTTTGCTCTGGGTGATCCTGATGCAGGGATTGCACTAAGGACTTTAACCCTGTGTCAGCATTGGAATGGAAAGAGAAAGGAAGGAGGGGATTCAGGAAGGTCCTGGGCATTGTACAAGGTGTTTGTGGCTGGTGCAGCTGGGTTGGACAGTAACACACACAGGAGCTCCTTCACAGGTTAATACACTTTACATCCCTGGCCCTATTTCCATGCCCACAGCAATGCTTTATTGTAGCTGAAAAATCAGATGGTGTGGATGTGTACATACACACATCCATGTATGAGTATATATAAATATGTGTGTACATGAAGGGAATCAAGTAGAAGTCACTGTGGGAACAGAAGTTCCCCAGTTGTAATCTCTTCATTCTGTGCTAACCACCTTTAAAATTCGCCAATATTCAGCAAATCTCAGTTCTACCACCTGTGTTTTACTGTCCTATAAGCTGTGATCATAATAAACAATACTTAGCAGGATATGCCTTCAATGTCAGCCCAACAGAGCTCTAGGAACAAACACAGTCCAATATGTTAACTTACCTTCCAATAACTGAAGCTATTTTTGAAGATGCTTATGCTCTTATAGATAATAAAAACCAAAACAGAACACCAAAACTTATGACACAAGGTAAAGTGAAATTCTATTTACACTTTGCTGTCAGGAACTGAGAATTCAGCTGCAAGAAATGTGCTGGAAAGTATTGCTGTTCACCCTCAGTGTGTTACAATACAGTTAACAGAACCCCCTGACTGCTGCCTGGACTTCTCAACATGAACCAATTTCTTCCTAATATCCAATCTCAATCTCTGTCAGTTTAAAACCATTTCTCCTTGTCCTGTCACTCTCCAAACAGTCTCTCTCCAAAGACAATTCTTGTATCACTAAACTGCCATGAATTCCAATACTCCCTCTCACCCTGGGCCATCACTCAAATTTCGGGGTGTAGAAAACTCTGCCTTTTCCACAGTGACTCCCCAGCCCCCAGAACACCCCCCCTGCCCCCAAAACCCCTCCATGAAAAAAATAACACAGGTGAGTCTGTGATAAAATTCCCTTGGAAGCTGGAAAGGACTCAAACCCTTTTTTGTTATCACTGAGGTATTTCCCTGTATAATTCTCAGTGGATTCAGGCAGCTTAGATCTGATATTTACAGTAGTAGAAAACAGGTCAGACTTGAATGGGCAATTTTTCTGCCAGGCTGCACACCATGTGGGTGGCCAAAATGTAAGTCAACTATTTTTCTGACACACACTATTTTCCAATTAAAGCAAAGCTATGTCTGGAGTCTAAATACAGGACTTAGGCACAGTTGTTTATCCTATAAGGAGAAGTAAGGGCATCAGGCTTATGTGAGTTATTTACTTTATACACTATCAGGAAAAACCCAGAGACACCTATTTATTTTCCTGCATTAATGGGGTTCTTTCTTGTAGCTTTTATGAAGAACATCTATCCACACATGAACTCCTGTCTCCCTGTAAGCAACCATGAATTATAAAGCCATAAAGGAGTCTCAATTTGCCTTTTTTTTTTCTTTTCCTTTTAGCAAAATGACTCTTTGGCAATATCTCTGACAGTATGACACCACTGAGTCCTCAGCTCACACTTCAGTGTTACTAAAATATATAAATTATTAAGTGTTTTTGTTTTGACCATCACTTGTATAAATATCTGCACAATTACAAAATTTCCAAAGGAGAAAACACTGCTAATTCTCTCAGCTCAGAACTGGAGGAGACAGCTGGGGATCTGCTGTAGGCAAGCTATGGAACTACTGAAAGTCATTTTTATAAATATGGATTGCAACTTCCATTAACAGTGGTGTAAGGGAAAAAGGAGAAGTCGCCTTCTCCCTGGTAAGAGAAAGTTTACATAGCTCAAAAGATAAGATATTTACTCTGAAACAATCTGTGCTAGGGGAAGACACGTTTGAGAAAGATAAAAGCCCTTCTCTGGCTGGCTCTTCCTAATAAACACAGGGGCTCTGCAGGGCCAGGCTATCAGACCTCCCTGGGGAAAAGGAGATTAATGGGCAGCAGATCCTCCTCCAGTGGACAGCCTAGGAAGTCACTGAAGGACCAGGAATGACACAAGAGTGCCTTGGGGTGCAGCTGGGACTACCTGCCTGCTTCAGCCCTGCTATGATTACACAATTTGTTGTTTGTTTCCTGTGTGACTTGCTGGCTACTGCAGAGAATGTTTCCTCACACTTCCCATTCCACTCAGATTTCATAATGGAAAAACTGAAAGATTTCACCAGCTTAACAATGTCCTTTTATGGTGAATGATCTGCACAGGATTTTATTCCCCCATCTTCTTTTCACCTGTGGTTTGGTTTAGGTGTGTAACAACCATTTACAGAAAGCAACAACATGTTACAACATCACAGCACCTTCTCAAGGTCTGTTGGAGCTGGAAGGGCACGAGAGGCAAGTTTTACATGGGAGAGTGAATAACTGAGTAGAACTGACAGAAAACTGGAGAACTCTTTCAATAAATGGTCACCTGCACACTGTGGCTTCTCCCTCCCCGTAACATCAACTGGTCCTGTCAGAGCCACCTTCAAAGAGACAACCTGCAAACTCTACAAAATCCTATGGGAGCAGGTCTTTCCTGCTGCATTCCCTCCACATCTCGTGCAATCCCCATCTGTTTTAAACTTCCAGTGACCCTGTTAATTCTTCTATTTATAATTCCTTCATTGAAGCTTGTAGAAAGCCTCGGAAGCATGTTAATATACATCTCTGCAAAAGCAAAATCAATTCTGGCCATTCATGTCAAAACAAAGTATCTGAAAGCATTACAATGCAAGTTTAAATAGATACAGCCAATGGCAAAGAGAACAAGAGACATACAGAGGCATAAACAGCTTCTGCCACAACATGGAACCAGCAAGCATCAGTCACAATCTGAGTGATTTTCTGTATCAGGAGCTGCTTTTATTTCACCTCTTTAGCATTAGAGCCAGGACAGAAGCTGTGGATATCTTTAAATCCCAAGCATGCATTTCATTATTCCATTTAGACACCATTCCACTGAAAATAGCAGTAGCTTCCCCCTTTTCCACATATCCATAACAAAGTCACTGGAGGATTTTAATACCAGAATCCAACATGCAAAATAAGCTGCTAAACACTGGGCATAAAACATTCCCCTTATTATGAACAACATACACCTGCCTTCATAGGTAACAGGGTGGGACCTTGCTGCCAGAGTCTCATCCCTACAGAGTGGAACAGAGTCATGCCAGGCCTGTTCTGGGTGTGCACAGCTCTGTGCTGACAGAACAGAGCTTGCAAAAACCACTTCCTCCCAAATGGAAAGAGCAGGGAGTTTTCCTGGCCTTGAAGCATTCACTACAGTCCAAAATGAAGCCTCTGTTTACACCACGCCATTTTAGGGTGTTTTATACCTGGATTTAACTGAAACTTTCAAATTTCATCTCTCTCCTTGTCCTGGAGGCTTTTAACTTGCGTTCACATTGCCATTCCACTGTCAAAGTGGGTGTAATATCCTTCCCTTTATTCCTGTCTCTTCTCTTTCCACGTCCCCACTCCAGGCTCTGATAGTACCACTCACATACTTTTGGAGTGGTTAAAATGCCACAAAACTTAACCATTCCTCAGTTCTGGGAGTGGGCTGAAGGACCAGAGCTGCAACACAAGGTTTGGTGACTTGGAAAAAGGCGAAGGGAAAGCAGTGGATGATTTTAAACAGTTGATGAGCCAGGAAAAAGGGCCTTCAAAATACTTTCTCTGTTTGTCACCACCAGACAAGGTTGTTCTAGAGGGATGGCATGGCCTGGGCTGTGTACAAGCACTGCTTCCAGGCCACTAATGAGCTGATGCTTGTTTGGTCCTTGCCCCTGCTTTTCCATGAGCCACTGGAACACTATTTTCAGCCATCGGAAATGACACAAAATGTTAATGCTGAAGTTCTCCTTTTAGCTAAAGCTTGATGGAGAATAAAAGAGCAGACAAGACAGCTCAGAAACCCTCCAGGCACATGGAGCATCCCAAAAACATTTGGTTTCCATCTTCAGCTGCAAATTATAGACACAACGGATGTGTTTTAAACAAAAAAAGGTCTGTTTGACTTCATTCTTGCAGAAATGCTAATACTGAACCACTGTCAGCAGTGTGAATCAAGAAGGGGACAGCCAGGAAGCAGAATTTCCCTAAGAATACTGAGATCATGGTAATTAATTCATAAAAAAACCTACTAGTGGAATCATTTTCTTCGTGTGTTGCTGTTTAGCAAAAATACTGAGCCTTGGATTTTTGCCTGAATCCTTTGGAGACAAAGCATCATTTTAATATTCACCATACAGATGGCTGAAGGAAAAGGGAGAATTGCTGAGGTGTCCTTTTCTCTTTTAACATAACCATAAGTCACATTCACACTGTTTTCCAAACAGACTAAAGCAACAATTTGTTAGTGAGTATGAACACAGCCAGACTGCTGCTTCCTAGAATTGCCTGAATTTTGTTTCCTAAGAAACAATGCTCTTTGGCACAGGGCAGAGCTGGACTTTTCAAACATCCCACAAAGACCTTGTCAGCATAAGAAATGCAATTGCTTTGTTTGCCAGGTTCTGAAAATACTAAAAGCATTCTTTTTTTGAAAAAGATGTTTTCTTACACACCCTAAGCCTGACAGTTCAAATTAATTAATTCTCTACTTGAGGATTTAGTAGAGTCCAGGTGTTTTTTCCAAAATTACAAAATAATACAAGCTGTATGGAGTAGGTTTTTTTTTGGGGGGGTGGGGTGTCATTATTAATCCTAGGAGTATCCTAGGAGTATGTGTCCCAAATTTTCTACAGGTACTTAGTGCCAACTGAGAAAACAACCCTGCTGTGACTCCACAGTCCAGCCAAAGTCAGTCTCAGGACATTTGATGAAATTCTGCATCTCAATAAAAGAGTACAGTCAAACAGAGCACAAGTAAAATTTTCAGGAGTCTAAACTGACTTAAAGTATAAAACCAACTAAAATTAAGTCTAGACAGAATATAGCTCTCTAAACTTAATTTTAGATGGTTTTATACTTTAATAGATTTTTATATATAAAAATAATTATAATTGTCATTATGATTTTTATATAATATAGAATGAAATAATATATCGATATAATTGTTATAATAAATTAACAAATAAAGCATACATAAACTTAGTTAAATCTTAGTTAAATTATACAGCTAATTTTGGCAATGTTACCGGCATTGCAAAGGCCATTGGACCTTTTAAGATCACACTTTTACACAACTGGACCTTCAAGAGGAGGAAATGGTAATTATATTGATGTAATGCATCATCTTCTGCCCTTAAGGGGCTTTTGGAATTGTGCTTGAAAGGTGTCTAATTTGCATAATTGATGAATTCATATCTCAGGGCCTCCATTTATTTACAGGACAACACAAGATTCCACTTGCAGATTCAAACATACTAAATCTCTGGTGCTCTCATAATTAAAAATATATGAAAGCTTCAATCTTGTTAAGTTGGTCTTTAAAGGGTGAGACAGGAAAAGCATTTTATTGTTTTCAGGACTGGGAAGGATGAAGCAACAACTATTTACAACCTTTGTTCATATGGGATTTTAGAGTCTTTGGCAAGAGTTGCAGATTAGTCACAAAATACCTGAAGGATCTTAGAGGAAAAGTATAATACGGAGTTTCTCTACTGTCCTTTTACTGTTACTCACTTGGAATAAAATGAAAACTGCCACGAGTTACCTACTGCAAATTATATGAATTTATTTGCTGAAACTGCAGCAGCATAATCCTTTGAATAGCTCCTGCAGAAGTGAGATCTGTTCCCTACTTCTGCAGCCTTTTGCCAGTGACTGATATGAAACACAGGGATATCATTTAAGCTTCAGTACTGGCTGAGGTGGACAGACTTGGGATCTCGCTTTTGGAAAAGCCAGGAAGTTACAGTGGCAATCATAATGAGCCTGAACAGACCCATAGAACAAGTGCTTTAATCACTACAGAGAACACTAATTTAATCAGAAATCAGCTATCCCAAAGCCTCTACTCTCACTTAGGATGACACAAGTCCTTTTCTGAAGGTATTTATCTTCGTTTACTGCTGAGAAAGCCCCTGAATCCTTCAGATAACCTGTCAGACTGAGGGGATGGTTTGATTGCTCTGCCTAGGGTGTTAAGGATCACTGTGCCTGCGTTTTAGCAGCAGTTTTCTGCAGCACATGTGCAAACTGAGCCACACTTGGCTCATGAAATTGCATCTGGCACGTGGGTTTGCTGAACGTGTCTGCTACAGCAGCCAGTAACTCAGGGGTTAATGCTCGGTGCAGAACTCCAATATCCAACCAAACCCTGCTGGAATATGTGCAATTGTAACCTTGACAGAAGCAAAACAGCATCCCAGCCTGAGCAGTGCCAAAGCAAACGTTAAGGAAAGGTCAGGGGGAGGAGCACCAGGATCCCGCTAATTGGAACCACTCCGGGGCTCGTGTGCGGGGCACGGAGCTCGTTCCCCAGGAAAGGAGCTGGGCCTGGCGTCTTGGGCAGGAAAGTGCCAAAACCACAACAATATTATTTTTCTCTTGCATTTTTTATCCCCTCTTCTGTGACATCTTTAAGTTGTCACCCTGTGTTGAACGGGGTGTTCTCCACCTGCAGGAGGAGGTGGCAGATGTACTCCAGAGCTTGGGAGAGGCTCTGTCTGAGCACCAGTCTCCATTTTGGCTTGGTACAAAAAAAGCTAGAAAACAAAACCAAACAAAATCCCAACAGCTGAGATGGTGAGACAGCACCAGAAAACCCAACATGGTCTATTTTTTTCTGTAACATCTCAAAAATCTACCAGACAAGCTGCCATCTCTTCCCTTAGAACTTATTTCTCATTTTCCTAATTTTGCAGAGAGAGAAGTACAATGGCTGCTGAGTGTCAGCCCAGTGGCTG
>NW_008239785.1:724963-728072 GCF_000691975.1 Corvus brachyrhynchos | reverse complement strand
CGCCCGGTGGTTGTAGCCACTCAGTGAAATTCAAAAGGTGCTCAGCAAATAGTAATGGAAGAGAATATTTTCATCAGCCCCCCAAAATCTTGTGCACATTGCACTGCATGACCAAGATAAAATCATATTTAATGGACAGGTCTGTCCTCTCTGAATGAAACAACTGATTGGAGACACGTAGCATTTAACATCTTTTCATACAGCTCACCCACTGCCATGTGATGGCAATGACTGAGGGATGGCATTGGAGTACCAAGCAGGAAATTCAGTTCCATTTTTGCTCTGTACATTTACTGTCTGAGTGTCTCCCATGCCTATTCAGTAATTTTAACTATGTG
The DNA here is from genome assembly GCF_000691975.1 of Corvus brachyrhynchos. Lineage (NCBI taxonomy): Eukaryota > Metazoa > Chordata > Aves > Passeriformes > Corvidae > Corvus > Corvus brachyrhynchos. The sequence goes on along the minus strand of NW_008239785.1, from coordinate 727,734 downwards.
TATACAAATGTCTTCTATTTTTTTTATGTGTGTGGTCTGAGGGCCACAACATTAATCAGGTTTATATACATATTTGTCATTTTGTCTTTCCATCCATATTCTTAAGAAAACAAAAACATATTCAGCCATAAAATGAATGTTCTGTGGCTCTTTATAAGAAACAGCCATTTGACATTAGCCCTAAAGCCTTTATCTAATATAGAGTTATTGCACACGAGAAAATGCCATAAAAATAAGGTATTTAGACTCTTGGGCAAATCTGTCCTGAGAAATATCTACCATTGCCAAATACAAGCATTTTCAGCTGACTGTAGATGGGACAGTCCTGTCCAGCAGCTTCTACTCACCCACTCAGCCCACACCACACCCTTTTTTTGGGCAATCGAGCTTTGCAAAGGGAGTCACAGTGACCAGGAACTTGTCCAGTATCCACTTTGGAACTGGGCAAATATTATCCACATATGGATGATCCTGGACAAGGCAGTTCAGTATTATACAACCCCAACAAAGAGTAACTCTACTCACCCTGAGTACCTGGCTACTACAGCTGTGTCTCACCTATGCTTAGCTACCAGCAGGCAGCAACATGGTGCATTTCTTGCTCTCCATACCCACCATAAGCTCTAAACAAAGTATCATGGCATTTTAAAACAAGAAATACATCGCTTAGAATATTGAGAATTTCCCCAATTTATGTTAATTATCAACATCAACTTTGGGGATAAAATACTGTATGAGAATTCTGCTGCATTAGATTAGAAGCATCAAGGGGGCATATGAAGAAGAACTGGGTTTGTACAAATGTTACTTTCCAGCTCACCTTTTTCTGATTAGCTGGTGACAAGCTTCTGTAGAGCTTCTTGCCTTGCTTGCCAGCATTCCAAATGGTGAACGATGTCCAGGAGCTCAGGACTCTGTCCTCAAGAAACCTGACTCGGTGATTCCAGATGGTTTCCCTGGAGAGTTAGAAACAGGGCAGATTTTGACTTCTAAAACTTTTAGCACTATTATCTACCTGTATGCATATGTACACACTCACCTACATGTAAACCTGACCAAAGGGATTCACATAATAGGAAAAAAAAAATCACATCAAAACATTATACTGGAAATTTCTGAGGGAAACGTGGAAAAGAAATTCTGTGGAAGTTCTCAGACAAAAAACCATTCAGATAGATAGGAAGCAGCAGCTACACAACTTGTATTTTCAAGAACCCTCCCAGATCACAGGAATGTGAAAAGCTGCAGCTGTGGTAATGAAATTCAACCCTTCCCACTCCTGTACTCACCTGTGGACTGCTCTAGAACCCTGCAGTGACACAAAGCTTGTCCTAAACCCAAGCTAACCTCCTCCAGTTCATCTGCCCATGTCATCATTCACCTTGGATGACATGAAGCTGGAATCTCACAAATTTAGAAGTCCAGCTTACCCCTAGCAGCACCCAGTGCTACAGCATAAATGCATTTATTTTGTGGTATTTGGGTGTCAAAGCCCTGAATCAGCGACAGCCTCCAGCAACAATCACTGAGCTGCAGAGTCCCACACAAACCACGCTGTTACACAATTCACACTGACCAACCTGCACATGTCAGACCAAATAAGAGAGATTTAACTGCAAAAGTTCCAAAGGATTATTCAGCAATGACACAAATGTGACTGTCCCTTTATTTGAAGGGAACTTTCGTAAGAAACTGCATTTCTAGAAACAAAAAGCAGTGGACTTTTTCTTCTAAAAACCGGTATGCTTCATAACATTTTTAAAAACATTCTTCAGGAAAAAGAAAACCAAATTGGCAGATGTCTGTTTGCAATTACACCTGCAAGTCTTCATCTTTGGGATAAGTTCTACAACGTAATTAAGCCAAGTGGTTGAGGAAAACAAGGGTGACACTAATACCAAATGACAGATCCCACGGCTCTGGAACCAGCAGCAAGGGACCATCCAACAGACTTAGATACTGAAGATCTGCTGACATCTTCAACAGGTTCAAGACAGGTTCTCAGAAAGAGAAAACAATGTCAAGAAAAGCAGTTTGTTCATGGTCCATTTCTCCCAGCTGGCAGATCTACTTGGACTATTACAGTTTTTTTCATGTTTGAGTGTGTATGTTCTACCCTATAATGTAATATTTAAGTCTACGTAATTTATCATGGATTAAAGAAAACTGCCTGCTGTTAAAATCACCTGGTTTATTTCCAGTGTTCATTTAGTATTCATTAACCAGGAATCCACCTCAGACTTATTAAACAGTGTCCTAGATAAAATAAACTGATTTCCTCAATTTGACAAATGAATCTTGCTAACCTACATCTCCTGACCAGGGCACCTTGAGCTGTAACATGCTTTCACAGGCAATTCTGAGGGACACCTCGTTGTGTCTCCTTATTTAAGGCATATCTTCAAATAGGGTTTTCCATTTGCTTATTTGCATCTTCCTTCACAGCCCTGAGTCATGTCCTGAAGACCACGCAGCCCTTATAGGACCGAGGCACAAGGACTCTTGCTGGGATTGCTCCTCAGCTCCAGTGACCCCACTTCACTTCAGTACAGCCAGATCCTGCTTAGCACTTCATTGCTGACCCTGGCATGATGACCTGGAAAGGACTTCATGCACAAATAAATGGACCCAAGCACAACGGCCACCCCATATAAAATTTCCCCACAGTTTCAAGGATGACGGCTCTGCACCAGCGTTTCAACTAATGGAGAAAAGAAATTCTTGGATTTGATCAAAAATCTCTTCTAATGCAACCACAAGATGCATTCCTG